>NC_086249.1:106467482-106639982 GCF_021018805.1 Prinia subflava | reverse complement strand
AGGGGCTGCTCCTGGTCTGGGACAATCCCAGGCACAGGCACGGACTGGGAGCAGCCCTGGGGGGAGGATCTGGGGCTCCTCATCTCCAACTGTGCCCTGGGCTGCCCCACCAGGAATGTGGGGATCAGGAGAGGGATTGGGATCAGGAGAGGGACTGGGATCAGGAGAGGGATTGGGATCAGGAGAGGGACTGGGATCAGGAGAGGGATTGGGATCAGGAGAGGGATTGGGGCTGTGACCCCTCAGGTGAGAGCCCACCTGCAGAGCTGCCCCAGCCCTGGAATTCCCAGCACAGGGAGGACGTGGAGCTGCTGGAGAGAGCCCAGAGGAGGCTCCAGGATGAGCAGAGGGCTGGAGCAGCTCTGCTGGCAGGAAAGGCTGGCACAGCTGGCATTGCTCAGCCTGGGCAGGAGAAGCTCTGGGCTGAGCTCAGGGTGGCCTTGCAGGGCCTGAAGGAGCCCCAGGAAAGCTGCAGAGAGACAATTGCCAAGGGCTGCAGGGACAGGACACAGGGAATGGCTCCCAGTGCCAGAGGGCAGGGCTGGATGGGCTCTTGGGAATCAGGAATTGTTCCCTGGCAGGGTGGGCAGGCCCTGGCACAGGGTGCCCAGAGCAGCTGTGGCTGCCCCTGCATCCCTGGCAGTGCCCAAGGCCAGGCTGGACACTGGGGCTGGAGCAGCCTGGGACAGTGGGAGGTGTCCCTGCATGGAAATGGATGAGTCTTAAAGTCCCTCCCATCCCAAACCATTCCATGATCTGATTTATCCCTGCCCTGGGACAACTCCTGCTTTTCCCTTTGACCTTTCCAGTCAGTGGCTCCTTCACAGGCTGCCCAAAGGGCTTTGCCCCTGTTTGCTGCATCCCTCTTGAGAGCCTCATTTCCTGGGATATCTCACTAAAAATCCCATTCAGCAGAGTCTCCCATTGACTTTTTGAGGTGCTTTTCCTGTGCCAAGCAGCCCCTCTGGGCTCATTTCTCTCACAGACTGCTCCCCTCAACACCATCCTCCAGAGAGGTCTGAGCCTCTCCAGCACAAGGCAGACATTTAAAATGAGTTTATCAAGTCCCCCAAATCTCAATACTTTAGTTTAACCTTACTTTGAGCAAAGCAGGTGCCCTCCAAAAGAAAACAGACATAAAGGAAATCCCCAGGCTCATTTAACAGTTTAATCAGATCTTAAATGTTATGTTTTATTTCTTGCTTAAATGTACCTAATCACTGCTTTGTTCTTGTGCTGTGACCAAAACTCTCCCAGTGCTCCATGTTCAGCTGGAGCGTCTCCTCACCATTCTTCTTGCTCAGCTAAGCAGATCCAGCCCAGAAAACATCTCAGGAGTGGCTTTTTTTTCTCTTAAAGCTGCTAAAAGTGGTTTTACATCTGGTCCAAACCTCTCCCCAAGGAAAAAGTTCATCCTAAAGCAACACAGGTTTCATTTTCTTGTTGGCTTTTTTTTTTTTATAGATCACTGTTTAATATTTGCTGGTGTTTTTGTCATCAGCATCCAAGGAAGTCACCATTTACATTCACTATTTCCAGCTGCATTGGCTGAAAATATCTCATGACTTTGGCTCTTAAAGCAAAATATCTGTAGGAGCAAAACCCAAAGGTTCAGATTGGAATTGAGAAAAAAATTCTATGGAAGGAGTGGTCTATTGGCCCTTGGGGACAAGGTTTGAGGTGCTGCTGGATGATCCTAAAGGTCTCTTCCCACCTTGACAATTCTGGGATTCTGCAATGTTTATTCTTTCTCTGTTTAGTTATAATATCTTTATATTTTATTTTATTTTATTTTATTTTATTTTATTTTATTTTATTTTATTTTATTTTATTTTATTTTATTTTATTTTCACCCAGCTACTTTCCCAATGAGAAAGGCGGATTTTTGGAGGCAGATCCCTGCACCAGAAGCCGCTCTCCGGGAATCCCTGGAGGTTTAATTGTGCCACTAGATGGTGGTGTCGGTGCTGGGAACATTTCCCTGGCTCTGTTCCAGGCAGCACTCAGCTTTTCCTGCGGGTAAATCATTAGCGTTAATCGCCCTCACTTACAGTGAACGATTGGCTCCAAACATTGCCGGGAAAATCCTTTTTTTTCCCCTCCCGTCTCGCCACCTCTTCCAGTCCAAAGCGGCCGTCGCGTTCCCTTCCTATGCAAGAAGAAAGGATGAATAATTAAATCCTCAGATTAGGGAGATTCGGGTTTATTTATTTATTTTTTTCTCACGACTGCGACTGAATTAATGCTTAAAACTTTTAAGCTCTTAGGGCAGAGAGGTCCTTTGGCTCTGGAGCCTTGCAGGGCTTGCTGAGCATGATCTCGGCTGACCTTTAGCCTCAATTAATTACATAAAATATAATTAAGTGAGGCTTTTCCCCTTCAAATCTGACACCTGAATTGCAATAAGCAGCTGGTGCCATTAGCAGCAGCGGGCAGTGAATGTTCCCCAGTGCTTTTCCTACCAGGGAGATGCCAGGCTGCAGTGACTGGGATTTATTGCTGGGTTTTTTTACAATCTGTGGAACAGCAGATTTCCATTTGGGCTCCTCAGGTGGAATTTCTGCAGGGGGTTGGAGGTGCTGATGGAGAGAATCCAGAGATGCTCCTCAAAGAGGAAAGCGTCACCAGCTCTGTCAGGAAGCAGCTCTGGCGTCAAAGAATGTGGTTAAAAATGGCTTTAGTCTGGCTGGATTTAGCATGAAACACTTTGGGCTTGCTCAGAGAAGTTACTTTTCTTTTAAGAGACCATTTATGTGCATCTGAGAACATCAAGATTGATGTCAGCTAGCACAAGTGATCACAAAAACACCCTGTATTTAGCTTATCCCTCTGAAAAAGACTTCAATGGTTCCAAAGTGATTAGAAAGGCTGAAGAAATTTGGTGTGGGATGTTTGGAGCTGAGAGAGTGTCACAATAACTTCATAAAAAAATTCCGTGACCTCTGAAGCTCCTTCTTGGGCCTTCCCCTGCAAGGTGGTGCTATGTAGAGATAAAAATAAATATATAAATACAAGCATAATATTATATAAATATTTTATATAGATATAGGCACATATACAATTAAATAAAAATATAATAACCATATAATAAAAATATTTCTCTTTGTCTCTTAGGTCAGACTAACCAGCCAAGCACGAACCAGCAGAACACCAAGGGTGGGTCAGCTCGTCCTTAAGGCAGATAAGGGAATTACAACACACACAGTGGCAATTTTCAGCTGACTTGTTAATCTTTGAGTGAGGAATTTTAATATTCATCTGGTATTTTTATATAAATATTTAGGATTTGTATTATAGACCAGGTCACTCTGAGCTCCATCCAACCTAGCCTTGAACACTTCCCAGGCTGGGACAGAGAGTTCATGTCTTTTTCTGTCCAGCAATAATATGGCATTATATATACAGTAATTTATATGTGTAGATATACACAGTACATTATTATACATAGCGTATTTTATATGTATTATGCATAGTGTATGTTATATGTATTTCCACATATAGATACAGTACATTGTTACATAAAGCACCTTTTTATATACTATATACTGTATATGAAATACGTACCACACAGACATACAGCATAGTGTGCCCAGGATATTTTTATATGGAGTATATTACATATAATGTATAAATATGCTGTATGTACAGTACACACACTATGGGGATATATATGGTGTGCTATAGACGGTAATTTTTCCTCTATAGCATACTATGGATAGTGTGTACGTGCATTACATATACAATATATACTATATATACACAATAGGTGGTAAACATAGTATATTTTATACATATATATTTTAATTTGTGTGTTGGTCTCCGGCTCTCCCTCACGGCGCTGCCCTCACCCAACATGGCGGACGCTGCCTCGCCCGCCACCTGTTGCCGTGGCGGCAGCGGCTCCCTATTGGCTGGCACGGCGAGGGGGGGCGCGGCGGCGGCTTCCGATTGGCTGCTGCGGGGCGGGGGCGAGGGAAACAAGATGGCGGGCGGGGGCTGGGAGAAGCCGCCTCAACGACGCCGCCGCGGCCGCCTCCGCTCGGCTCCGGCCATGGAGGAGCCGCCGCTCCAGCAGCCGCTGCCGCCCGGGGAAGACGAGGAGGAAGGGGAGGAGGAGGAGGAGGAGGAGGAGGACACGGACGCGGAGTGGAGCTTCGTTGACCGCGACATGGAGGCGGTGGCGCTGCGGGACCTGCCCACCGCCACCATCGCCTGCAACCTGGACCCGCGCGTCTTCCAGGACGGCCCGTACCGGGTGAGCCGGGCCGGGAGCCGGGAGGGCAGAGCGGGTGCGGGGCCGGGGCTGCCGCGGTTCTCTGGGGCCGCCTCCGCCCTCGGGAGGTGTCGCGGGGAATGAGAGGGCGAGGCTGTGGCTGCGCGTCCCCGCCCGCCCCCTCGGTCCTGCCGGGACCGGCGCCGGCAGCCCCGGCCCGAGGCGGGGACGAGCCGAGCCCGCTCCCGGAGCGGAGGGTGGAGCCGGGGGGTCGGGCTGTGCTCCAGGAACAGGGACAGGAGGAGAGGGAACGGCCTCAGGCTGGGCCAGGGGAGGCTCAGACAGGGCAGCAGCAGGAATTTGCCCATGGAAAGGGAGCTCAGGCCTTGGCAGGGGCTGCCCAGGGAGCTTTGGAGTGCCCATCCCTGCAGGTGTCCCAGCAAGGGCTGGAGGTGGCCCTGAGTGCTCTGGGCTGGGGACAAGGTGGGCCTGGGGCACAGCTTGGATTTCATAATCTGGAAAGGCTTTGCCAGCCTCGATGATACCGTGATTGTGAGACTTTGAACAGCAACAGCTATTTTACCTTGTTTCCTTTGAGTCCTGAACCCGTAGCCCAGGGTGAAGCTCTGCCTAAAACAAAAGTGACATAAAATATCCCTGGACCACCCTACCCTGAGCTTTGTGCTTAAGGTTTTGTTTGGTGCACCCGATGTTGTGGTTTTGCTCTTTTTTTTCCTTGCTTTGCCGTTGTTTTTGCTATGAGACCCTGTGATGCTGAAGGATGTGATTGGTTTTTAAACACGTTTTAATTAAATGGAGTAGACTTAAAAAATTTGGCAAGGAATTGGTGGTAACAAATTGAGTTTCATAATCTCAGCATAAATTGTGTTATCTTCACCATGGAGATCAACATTTACAGATACAGCATAAATTACATTGTTAAGGTAAAAAATGGGAGAATTGTCTTGAACGTGAATAAATATCTGTCTCCAGAAGGGAAGAAAAATCTCAAAATTTTATAAATAACACAAAATAATTTAAAAGGGCAGGTGAAGTTGCTTGGCACTTGGTGGCTTACAAACATGGTAGGTGCACACAGAGTTTTATTAGATGAAAAATCGGTTTAGGTGTCTGGTCACTGAATTTCAGCACTGAAATACATAATTTAGCTTCAGTTAATAAAGCTACAGAGCTAGCAAGAACTAATAACTCCTTAAAGCTGAAGAAAGTGACTTTGATAAGAATACACATGGACAGGCTGCGTTTTTAATTTGTTTTCTTGGCCAAATGTCAGGAAGGTGCAGAGAGGGAAAGTGGAACGAGGCCCTAAGGCTGTATCCCAGATTTTGGAGGTGGGAAAGGTGCCCTCAGCATTAGGATGGTTTAAGAACAACAGAATTGTATTAAAAATGAGGAAAATACTGAATTGTCCCAGTTTTCCAGAGCATTTGGTGTTTGTGGTGCCCAAGGAAATGGGGGAGTTGTGTCACTCGGGTGTGTGAGGGGATGGTGCTCACACTGAAATGTCACTGCCTGCACCAGCTGAGAACGAGTCCAAGGTAATTTTAACAGGCTGCACTGGGTTAGGGGGTGAATTTTAGGAAAATTCTTTGGTTTGGTGTAGAATGTGCACAGAAAATTCGAAGGGGTGCAGCAAAGGTGTGGAGTTCGGTGATGGTGAGGGGATCCTCACACACAGTGTTTGTAAATACTCTGAATTTCAGTGTGAACAGTGGGTTGGTTCTGTTCTGTGAACGTTCTGCTTTTCCCAGCAGATGTAACACTCCTAAAATACCTTTTCTCTAGAGTTAAATGGGTTTTTTTTTCTCTTCAGTGGGCCCCTTAATAATCCTGGATTGCCCTATTTGATGAGAGTTGATGCAATCAAAGGTGACACAAGACAGCTACTGACAACTATTTCTGTTCTGCCCTTCCTAAATCATGATTTGTACTGGAAGCACTGCTTGAATATTCCTCTTCTTTCTCCTCTTCAATTTTTAATTTTTTTTAATTGAGGTGTTGATGATCCCAGTTGAGAAATGGGAAGTTTTAAATGATCTGTGATCAGTCTCTCAGAACCAGACCTTCCTATCAAGGTTATAGTTCTGCTAAATGACAGTTTATTCTTGGAAAAAGTAAAAATACTTCATGACCAGTTTTTTAATATCAGTCCCAAAATATTCCAGACAACACCTAAATACTTACCCTCAAGTTTTCTAAAACACACTTCAGGAATTCCTTTAAATTCTGTATTTTTTCTTTTTATTGAAGTACAAGAAATTACTTGAAATAAAACCCTATTTCTGATCTTCAAGTTGGCAAATTACCTTGGAAAAAAACTGGATTTTCTTAACTTCTACATTGGATCTGCAGTGCTTCAGTGTTGATGTGCTTGAGGAATTGTGATTTTTCTTCATCCAACACGCAGACAAGTTTTATTTTTAAAACTGTGTTCCTGTGTGCTCATTTATTTAAGAAGAGGTGTCAGTAGCTGATTTCCAATTAGGTTTTTGTATTTTTCCATCCTCCTCATGTGCTATTCCATTTTTAGGAGCTGTTTTATGTCAGTAGAGGACACTCAGGGTATTTTTATGGGATTTGTGCTGTCAGATCCAAGCCCAGTGCAGCAGGTAAAGCCTTCCCTGGCTCCTGTTATCCCAAGGGATGTGCCACACTTCCCTGCGGAATTTCAGAGTTCTGGCACAGTCACAGGAGGGCTAAATAACGAAATAATTTAATTTCTGCCTCTTGTAAGGAGGTTATTACCCAGGTGAGCTCTGCCAGCTTCCATTTCCCCTTCACTGTGGGCACCTCTCATTTGGGCACTGGCAAAGAGGAGCCCAAAGAATTCCTGCAAAAAAATTTCATTTCTCACAAAATCATTGAGAATTAGCACTAGGGGAGATTTTTGATGGAGACAGTTTTCCTTAGAATGGATCAAATTCCTTAAATTCCTTGAAAATATTTCTTAAGATTTTGAGGTGGTGAAGTCTCCATCTCTGGGAGTGCT
Source organism: Prinia subflava (assembly GCF_021018805.1). Classification (NCBI taxonomy): domain Eukaryota; kingdom Metazoa; phylum Chordata; class Aves; order Passeriformes; family Cisticolidae; genus Prinia; species Prinia subflava. The sequence continues at coordinate 106,632,759 of NC_086249.1, read as the reverse complement.
TTGGAGGTGTTTGGATGTGGCACTTGGGACTTCTTAGGTGTTTAAAAATCATATTTTAGACTGCTTTCCATATTTTAGACTGTATTTTCTCCTATTTCCATGATGGTTCTGCTGGGAAAGTCACTTCCAGCCTTAACGATTCTGTGATAATTACCTTAATCTGGGAATTTTTGCAAATTAATGAATGTAGCAGCAAGTTTTCCATAATTAACAACAGCTTATATTCATAGAGAAACTGAAAGCAGGCAGTCCTGTCATGGGAACAGTTTTTCTCTGGGAAACTTTGCTGGAAAACTGAATTATTAAAGAAATTCAGCTTGCTGGAAGTGCACTCAGAGTTGGAGCTGAGCCTGTCCGTGTCCTCACAAAACCCCCAGAACCGGCTGGGAAACACTCTCTGCAATTATTTATTAAAAAATAGAAATATTACATTTGTGGTGGAAGATAAAGCCCAGCAGGGTGAGTTGTGTAACCCAGGAGAAGCAGAGCTGAATTCTGGCAATTCCAGCTCCCAAATTCCTCTTTTCCTTCAGCTTTCTGTGGTTTCACTGCAGAAAAGCCTTTTGTGAACTCAGCTGAAAATAAAGCTGTTAAATGAGCCTTGCTTCCAGACATTTTTAATTGCCTTGCAGGCCACTGAAATAATCATGAGGTGGATTTGGGGTTTTGGAAGTACTTAAAGAATTACTGCTGCTTTGCAGGAAGTTCAGCAGATTTCTCAGGAGTATTTAAAAAACTTTCTTTACAAATAATCTCAATTTTCTGGTAATCTCTTCCTGCCTCAGCCACATGCCTTGTAATCCTTTTACTTCACATTTTTAAAGCCTCTTAAATCACATTAAAAAGAAAACATTTTAAAAGTAGATTTCCGAAAAGATGAGTGTTTTTATATGTTTATAGATTTTTGTGACCACAGCTCTGGTTTTGGCAAAATGTTCCCTAATGGGAATGTGAAACTTGATTATTGGCACCTGCACATATTTTGAAGGTTTTCATTCTTTCTCTGCCAAAAAAATCACCTTTTTTGTGACAGTGTTTATAGTTTTTAATGCTTTTTCTGTCCAAATAAAGCCCAGGGTTAAGACTGTGGTTCAGAATCACATCTCGATCATCTGGATTTACTTTGAACACTAAAACCATTACAAAAAAAATTAGAAACTTTCCATTATGAGAAGTTTTTCAATAGAACTTCTGGCAGTATTTAGTTAAGTGGAGGTGTTTTGAGCAGCTTCAGGATTGTATCACACTTGGACCTTCTGTAGGTCTCCAAAATTATTATTTCTGTGTCAAAAATCCACTCATTCAGGTCCTCAAATGGGCTGATCAATGCTTCAAGCAAACAATACAAATACTCCTATAGGTAGAAATAAACCAGGAATGTATAATATTTATATATTGATTTAATACTCAGATGACTCTTGCTGCACAGGATGGTTGTTGGGTGCCTTAAAAATACCTGAGCCTAGAAAATGGTGGTGTAAAATCACCATGAACAGCGATATTGATAAAAATTCCTTCTGTAGGATCCAGTGCTCAAAGCCTGGAAGATCCCACACGAGGTCTGAGCTGTGCCAGGATTAAAATTTCATCTTCCTGGAGAATCAGGTGGAAATTTAGGAAAACATTGCTGGAATCCCTGGGAACACCAAATCTACATCACACTGCTGTGGAGAGCTTTTCCTTTTTTCCTTGGCTTCTGGCTTTTGTAGGAGCAAGTGGAGCTTTGATCCCAGGATCGTTTTGCCATTAATTAATTAAAAATATGAAAAGAAGTGTGGTGTTTTAGAGGCTTGAATCTCAGCCCTAAAACCCCTCAATGACATCAGCATTAAATAATTATTGATAGCAGCAGTGACTGAACTGTCCCATGCAGAATAGGCTTAAATTATAAAGTCTTTTTAGCACCAAAAGGTCAATTCTGTGACAGTTTATTGCTGAAGTAGTTTATTCAGTGATTTATTCATGTTTTAATAAGCAGTGGTGATACATTTATAAATAATACTGGTTATTAATAAATAACATTATTTGGTGTCATAACTGAAGGACAGGAGAACTGAAAATGAGGGAAATAATTAAAAAAACGATGCAAATTCATGTATTTGGTAACCAGAAATTCCAGTGGAGTCTGGGGGTTGTTCTTGTTTGTGAAAACATAAAATCCTGGATGGTTTGGGTTAAAAGGGACCTCAGGGATAATCCAGCTCCAACCCTGCCCTGGGTGGGTGGGTTTGGTTTAATTTTAGGGTTTATTAGGTTTATTAATGATATTTAAATGTTTCATCAGTAGTTGGGGGTAGTTTTCACTGGGGTTTTTATCTCTTGTTCTGACCAGGTGCTCTTCTTTTCCTCATAAAATATGGAAATATGCTGGGGATGATTGAAATAATGTTCAGTGGGGCTGTGTTCAGTGAACTTAAAGTTGGGACTGAGGTCTGAAATACAATTTTAAATTTTTTTTGTGTGTGTAGTGCATAATTAACCTATGGCAGTCATTGTGTTACAATGTTTAGGAATCCTAATATTAAAAATGAGGTGATTGGTGAGTGGTGTCTGCCAAGCACAGGGATTTAGGATGTGCCAATATCCTAAACAGAGTTTGTGTGGCTCTGCCAGCTTTAGATGGGAGGAGGATCACCCATAAAAGCCTATTTTACACCTTTTGTCTCTTCCTCCCAGCATGTTTTACTGCCAGAGATAAGCAGAATTAATGTCATTAATTATGGCAGTCATTGATTACTGGCCCCACTCACAAACACAGAGCTGTCAATACTCATTGAATTTCATTTATTCAAATGTAACTTCCCTCTTCCCTGGGCAGGTTTTCAGAGGCTCACAAGCAAAGAGCTGGATTTGATTTTGCCTTTTGAGGTTTTCTTTGGAGTTATTTTGGTGCTGGCAAACAACTCTTGGTTATTGAGCTGGGAGTTCAAACCTCGAGTTTGATTTGAGTTCCTTTTTGTTGCTGAAATGCAAAAGGCAGCAGGAAAACTGAGACAGCACCTCTGGTGTAGGGGTGGCAGCTGGGTGAGTTCAGGGCCTTTTGATAAATTGATTTATTGATATTGTCTGTATCACACAGCTTAGAAAAAATAATCATAAAACCCCTGTAAGTGTAAGTTTTTGACTTTTAGATGCAGTCAAGTAAACCAAAGTCACTTTATTTTCCTGCACGGACTGCAAACCATTCTGGAAACTTCCCTGAAGGTTTGGTCCTGATTTCTGAACAAGTGGCTGTTTGTATGAGGCCTCTTAAAATTCAGGCTGTTTTCCAAGAAGTGGCTGAAAGGCAGAATTGTTCCCTTTTTTCCTGGAGGTGCTGTTTCCTTTCTCTGAAGGTGGGAAGCTGAGCTGGTGAAGTGCCAGAAGAGCCAAGCTGCATTGTTACAATAAATGGATTTTTTTCTTCCTATTTGTATTTTTTCAGCCATTCATAATCCATATAGTTAACCAAAACCCTTCTGTGGGTTTGTAATTAAAATACCCTCCTCCTTTCTGATAACACAACAAGACCATGTTGCTATATATGCTAGGAACAATTCCCACTCTGATTACTTTAGTGTAGAACTGTTGCTAATTTAACTGATTAATTTAACTGGTGTTTAACTGAAGGCTGCAGTAGGAATATATCCATGACTGTGGAAAAAGAAGATGAAATAAGAACTAGAATGTCCATTATTATGGAAATAGGAAATGAAATAACTGAAATATCCATTTCTTGCAGCCTGTGATGTTAAATAGTAAGAGAGGGTTTCTTGTGGCATCCAAAGCTTGTGGGGAGGGAATCAGTGGGAGTTGCTGGGGTGTTTTTTATCCCCGGGTGTGCTGGGGGTGTTTTTTATCCCCCGGTGTGCTGGGGGGTGTTTTTTATCCCCCGGTGTGCTGGGGGGTGTTTTTTATCCCCCGGTGTGCTGGGGGGTGTTTTTTTTCCCCCGGTGCTGGGGGTGTTTGCCCATTCTTGGGGTGTGTGGCCATTCCTCTGCAGGATTCACTGGCCCGTGGGCCACATCCCAGCGTTGCCTGGCTCATGGAAACTCTGATGAAAGGCCTGAGTTTTGCTGAGGCTCCAGGATGAGGCAGCTGCTGGGGCAGCAGTGGAAAGTATGAGCAGCTCTGGGGTTATGTAACGCAGAGAAAACGGGCTCAGGGCAGGTGAGATCAGCAGGGCACTGGAACCCCACTGAACACAGCCCAGCCCAAAAAGCTCCCCACAACAGTGGGATATTCACCCCTTGGGAAAGGCTTAGCATCTAGGTACCATAAAGAACAACTTGAAACACATTTTTGGAAGTTTTTTCTGGGATCTAGCCCGACATAAAAGCTCCTCACCCTGCCCAGAGCAGGTGAAGTGCAGGAATTCTTCACGGGAGGTGGTTTCAGGAGAGGCTGTTCCTTAATGAGCATCTGTGTCTTATTCCTGAGCTGCCAAAGTGGAATTCTGTCCTTATCTCTCTGCAGTGATGTTTTCATATCCCCTGCTGGAAAAAAAGGCAAATCCAGACATTTCTATAGCAGAAGTTAGAAGGAGATGCAGAACTGTGTTGGCTTTCAGCAAGGGGGAGTTCCTAACTCTAAAACCACTGTCTGGAATATTCAGGAATTTAAATGTTTTCAAGAACGATTTTCTAATGCTGACTTTTTTGCCCCTTTAATCAAAACAGGTGAGTTCTTGCCATATGAATAAATAAATGAAATGCATCCTCAAAGCTCTGTTATTTACCATAAAAGCTTTAAATGGCAGTGTGCTGCTGATGTGTCACTAATGAATGTCCAAGATAATTACAGTGTATCAGGCATTAACCTCACCAAAAATGCAGGTGATTTGGGATAAATTCCAGACTCTGGCTCCTTTATTATCTTTTATTATTTTATCAAGGCCAGGTTGGACAAGGCTTGGAGCAGCCTGGGATAGTGGAAGGGGGTTGGAATTAGATGATCTTTAAAGTCTCTTTCAACCAAACCCATTCCATGATCTTTATTTAGTATTTTTTAAATCCTTTTGAAATTTCCAGGTACACTTGATTTGTTCTTTGAAATGCAGAAACTTCTTGTAATTGCTTTGGGTTTTTTCCTACCCTCCCAGAACATTCTTAGAAAATATTTTTGAAGTTTATCTTCCATTCTTGCTTCTGTGATTGCAGTGGAAAATGTCATTCTTTAAAGATCACAGAAATACCACACTGCTTCAGACCAGCTCCCGTGGTTTTCCAAAGCCTCCTGTGTTAAAGTTTAATTTTTTATTTCCTTTTGTTTTTCCCTTAGTCACAGAGGATGTGTCAGAGGATGAACACGTAACTTCTGCTTGCCTGGGATGATATCTTTAATATTTGAGTTAAACAAATCCTGCTGTCATGTTAGAAGGAGCTAGAAATTAAAACAACCCCAAACACCTGCTGTTTTCATCCTTATCTTTGCTCTTCCTCAAGTCATAGTTTTGACATAATACAGCTGCATTTTTCATGATAATAAATTGTTAATTCTAGAAGTATTGTTCATCCTACTCCATCAGGTTTATGCTCATATCTTCACTCAGTGGGACAGCTCTTGTACCTGTCACAGCTGAAAAAACACCTTAAAATGTCGAAAAATAATCTTAGGGCAAACTGCTTTGCCTCTCAGAATTTTAGGGTTTTTTTACTTTTCAGAAATGGTAGTTAAACAGGAAAAGAAAGAAAAATCCTACACCTGTGAGCCTATAGATGGTACAGGCTTGAAGGTGTGTGGGAAGCACAAAATAGCTGCGAAATATCTGCTAATCAGAGTGAATTATATTCAGTGAATATTCAGTACAGAATAATGAGCAGCTGATTAATTCTTGGGCACTGCTGGGAGTCCCTTCCACAGTTCACAGGGGTGAAGTGGAAATGTTGAGAAGGAGGATTTTATTTAAAGGAATCAGAAGGGATTGGGATGGAAGGGAGATCAGAGATGGTCGAATTCCACCCCTGCCATGGCAGGGACACCTCCCACTGTCCCAATGCCCAACCTGGCCTTGGGCACTGCCAGGGATGCAGGGGCAGCCACAGCTGCTCTGGGCACCCTGTGCCAGGGCCTGCCCACCCTGCCAGGGAACAATTCCTGATTCCCAAGAGCCCATCCAGCCCTGCCCTGCTCCAGCCTCAGGCCTTTCCCTGGCTCCTGTCACTCCGTGCCCTTGTGGAGTAGTGGACTTTGGTTAAATGAGGATTATTTTAGTGACTTTGATTAAATGAGGATTATTTTAGTGACTGTCTCCTTCCCAAGGAGTCATCAGTGCAGGAAGTAAATAAAGAGTGAAGTCCAGCCCCACTGTACTTTGGAATTCAGGGGGTGAGGAGGTGCTGGACCTGGCTTGGTGCTATTTAGGGAGCACTTTGGGCTGGGAACCAAGTGCTGACAGTGGGGGCTATTTTTGAAAGGTGTTTATTTCTCACTGTTCATCAGCTCCTGGAGTTATTTGTAGAATATCCATCCTTTCCAGTGCCTTGGTGAGTAATGATGCTTTAAAAGGTAAAAATCTAAAAAACCTCCTAAAGAGATAAATTTTAAAAATCCTTGATTCTAGGAGGAGCAGATGGAACGATAGGAATGAGTTGTTGATCATTCAGTGATTGTAAATCGAAAAGCAGAGTTACTTAAATCTTCCTTCTGTGTCACCCTGTCCTGGACTAAATCTGCTTTAAACTTCCCCAGTTCAGTGTTAGGTGCTGATGCTTTAATCATCATTGGTAGGAGAGCAGTTCCCCCATCATTTCATCCTTAAAAACTGCCCAAGGACAAACTCTCAGCCCGTGGGGAAGGATCCTGTGAACGCTGAGTGACAGAACAAAATCCAGCTGCAGCATGACAGACTGTGAGGATTTGGGGAAAACAGCTGGATCAATAAATCTAAAGCCAAATAATCACTGTAAATAAAGAAGTGCTGAAAGACTTTAATGTGTCAACCTCAGCAGGTCAGCCTGAGAGTGAATAATCTGTAATTTTTAGATTGGATGTGGGACGCCAAACCCATTAATGAGCAGAGAGCTCTTACTGTATTTATTTGCAAATTATCGTTTAATATATCTTCCCCCCCCCATTATTTGAGTCTCCCTTTGTTGCTGCCTGTCCTGATTAGGACTTTGCCTTGCAAATGCTCTGATTTGAAGACTCTCTAATTTGGCATTTCAATCTACACAGCCCTTGCTGTAACGTTGAGGCTGCAGAAGGTGGAACTGCAAATGCTATTTAAACTCTTTTTTTGCTCTGCTGGGCAGGTTGGAAATGTCAGCTGTAATCTTCTGAGTTGGCTTTAGAGACAGTCAAGGTAGAGGCTCTTGGATCAGATGACTTTGAGATGTGACCAGTTTGTGCTGCTTAAAAATATAAAATCCAGTGTTTATGAACCTCTGCCTCCCAAAAGGGGCTCTTAATCATGGTCAGGGTGTTTTTATGGAGAACACTTGAGCACATTCATTAAATGTCATATTTAGTCGAGCTCGTGCAATAAAACACTCCAGGCTTTTTAGAGGACTAGTTCAATCACAGCCCAGTTCATCTGGAAAAAATGCTAAGGCTCAGCTGGTCACAGGGGCACACTCCTGTCGCTGTTTGCTGAAAGGCTGAGCACACACCAGAGGTTTTTCCTTTCCTTTCATTGTTGTTGCAGGAGCTTAACGAGGCTCCTCAGAAATACCTCGGAGAGAGGCACCGAGGCAAACACAGCAGCAGCAGCTCAGGGCAGTGTCCCTGTGGGAGCTCTGGGCCTTTCTGCCTTCACTGGGGAGAAGGAGCAGGAGGACTTTACAGAACAGGGGTTGGGGGCTAAAAGAAGCAGTGAACAAATTCTGAAAGCAGCTCTGGGCCCAGCACAGGGGGGACGTGGAGCTGCTGGAGAGAGCCCAGAGGAGGCTCCAGGATGAGCAGAGGGCTGGAGCAGCTCTGCTGGCAGGAAAGGCTGGCACAGCTGGCATTGCTCAGCCTGGGCAGGAGAAGCTCTGGGCTGAGCTCAGGGTGGCCTTGCAGGGCCTGAAGGAGCCCCAGGAAAGCTGCAGAGAGACAATTGCCAAGGGCTGCAGGGACAGGAGCCAGGGAATGGCTGCCAGTGCCAGAGGGCAGGGCTGGATGGGCTCTTGGGAATCAGGAATTGTTCCCTGGCAGGGTGGGCAGGCCCTGGCACAGGGTGCCCAGAGCAGCTGTGGCTGCCCCTGCATCCCTGGCAGTGCCCAAGGCCAGGCTGGACACTGGGGCTGGAGCAGCCTGGGACAGTGGGAGGTGTCCCTGCCATGGCAGGGGTGGAACAAGGTGATCTTTGATGTCCCTTCCATCCCAAGCCATTCCAGGATTCTGTGATTTGTTTTAAGATCAAAACAGGTTTGCAGTGTTGCAAAATGTTCCAAGTGAAGGTTAAATAATAAATCTCAGGGCAATAACACACTTGGATGGAATTCTTAAGGTTTCAAAGAATCCTAGACTGATGTGGGTTGGAGGGACCTCAGAGCCCATCCAGTGCCACCCCTGCCATGGCAGGGACACCTCCCACTGTCCCAGGCTGCTCCAACCTGGCCTTGGGCACTGCCAGGGATCCAGGGGCAGCCACAGCTGCTCTGGGCAGTGAGAGCAGAATTTCTTTCCTGTGGAATTGCACTGAGGCAGCAGCCCAGGTATAAATAACCTGGAAAATGTCCCAGGGAGCTTCAGTATCCCCACAACTGATCTGCATGGCAATCACAGTGAACTTCCCTTAAATTTGTTCAGGGAAAGGGGGAGGGATGGTGGGCCTGGGAACTGCTTTGAGATCTTATTTAAGCAGCACCCTCCAGCCTCAGCTGGATCAGAGGCTGAGCCGGGCTTTGAGCAGGTCTGGGCTGGTCTCAGTGCCTGTGTTGGGTTTAAGTGACACCTGAGGGATTTTAGGAACCAGTCAGGCAAGGAGTCTCAGGGAACTTATAATTAGTTCACAGTCCCTCTGTGTAAAAAACCTCTTAGGAGTGTTGTGGCTTCCAAGAAAAGAACAAAATGTAATAGGTGATACAAGTGCTCAGGGAGGCTATTTCTTAACTTCCTTGAAATAAAAGTAAAATAATAGAAAAAGCACCTGTTCTTTAGGCTTCTAAGGCTGGAGTTGTAAGAAATCGGGATATGCAGGGAATAGGATGAAAGTTTTGGATAAATTTATTTTTTTCTGATATTTAGGGGAAAAATAATTAAATCAGAGTTGATAAAATGAAGTTATTAAACTGCTGTTTCTTTCTAAAGAGAGAGAGAGGGATAAAGAGAGAGAGAGAGGGACAAAGATTCCCAGTCAGAAGCCAGCCTGGGAGAATATCCTGCTTTCTATACCTTGCAGACTTTGAGAAATGTTTTCCAGGAAAGCTGAGTACAGCCATGAATCACTTATGGAAAACCCAGTGGAAGGAATTAGTCAAAGAGAAACTGCAGTGTTCACCCTTTGCCTATGAGGACATGGGGCAGCTTTCCATGGTTTTATACAAATCATGGGACATCCATTTTCAACAGCTCTCATGAAAAGAGCAAGCAAAAAGTTGCTGCTCATTGACTTTCTAAAAATGCTTATTTTGAGATAAACCTGACATTTAATATCAGCCAAAAGGGCTTTTCTCTGAATTTCCCTTTTCTCTGTGGATTTTCCTGCTGGCACCAACAAGGGAGTTGAGGGGGAACTGGCAGTGAATGGTGTCCTCACAGGGAGTAAATTGGCCAAATATTTCTTTCCTGGTTGATAATGAATTAATTATTTCGTGTTATCAGGGTAATTAACAGCCAAGTTCTCCAGTCTCTGCTTTCTCCCTGCAAATACCTGGAAGTGTGGGAACTTCCATGGTTTTCCTACTCCTTCCCATGGATTTAACATGATCTGTGCTCATTATTCTGCTGTTACAGGGCTAAAAGAAACCAGAAATGCCACAAAAAAGGGGAGGGATTGCAGCTTTTGGTGTTCTTGGAGTGAATCCTGGGGGAATTTTTGGGAGTGGGCTTTGGATCTAACTGTCTGGGGCAGCTCCTGGGCTTTGAGAAGGAGTTTGGGAAGAGCTGCTTCTGTCCTGTCAGAGATATGAAGCTGAGAATTGAGTGCCTGACAAATCCCACTTTCTGCAGCTCCCACTTCCTTGCCAAGAGCTGCCTCTGCCAAAGGTGATGATGAATCCAAGATTTTTAGGGAGCTGTAGAGGAAGTTGGGCTGTGTTTGGGTTTTTAACAGGTTTTTTTTTTTGTTTGTTGTGTGTTGGGGTTGGTGGTAGTGGTTTCTTTTTGTGTGGGAACAGCTTGTGCATGGATAAATTCTGGATTAAAGCAGCCAGGTCAGGGGGAGTAGGTTGAATTTTTGTTATTAATAAATGAAAGGTGCTGCCTTTATTTTGTGTTCAGCTGTTCTGAACGGCCCTGCTCAGTTCCTGGGCTGCTTTGGGAAGAGGGCAAAGTAAAAGAAAGGTGCTTAAATCCCTTTAGTTTTCTGGGAGAGTGGATGGTGCCTCACTTCCAGTTAAATCCACCTGAAGACATTTGAAAAGTGAATTCTCGGCCTTTCAAGATCCCACGGAGCTTGGTACTGTACCCCCCTCAGGAACCAAGCTTGACCCTCTCACTGCACCTCTCCATCTGTTGGAATTTTTATTTCTCCACAACTTGAGTCCGCTTTCCAGTGCCTCAGGGAACTATTTGAAATTCTTCCTGTCACTTTTGGCCTTTGATTTTTAAAACCTGAAGCCTGCATCCTCTGCCAGACACACTTTTCATTTCTCCCTTGTCCTTTAACCCTTTTTCCCGGTGGAAATTTCTCTGGGAGGCTCCAGACATTCCAATAGTTGGCTGCTTTCTGATTTGGGGAAATGTCTCTCATGATGACTTGGAGGGAGCTCTTTAAGGGACTTTTTCCTCCCTGGAGGAGCTCTTTCAAAGGCAAGCTCAGTGCCTTCTTTCCCACATCATCCTTGAAAGGATTGAGCCGTGCCCTGAGGAGATTATCCCTGGGTGATGTCTGTGGGCTCACAGGCTCACACTGAGCAGGGAACGCTCCTCAGAACTTCCCAAGTTTGTCCTGCTCTGTTTTCCCCTCCCAGTGAGAACCAGCTCAGTGGGAGCTTTCTGCAGGCATTCAGGAACCAGCAATATTCCATGTTTTCCACAGACACTCCAGCTCCTCTGGGCTCAGTGGATTGGAGCTCCCCAATGCAGGGTGGGGATGAGCCCCAAGAAATTCCAGTGCTGATCAGGATTTCAGGTGGATTAGGCATAAATGAGGATCATAATTCCTCAGCTCACGTTCCTGTGTTCCAAAATACCAAAGTTTGAGCGATTTTGAACAGAGAGATTTCTGGATTTTCCTCAAAGGGTTTTATTCTTCCCTCAGCAGGTTTGGTTGAAAGTCCTGGATGTTGGAATGTCACAGGTGATGGAATGTTTTTCCAAATGGAATGATTTTTTTTTAGATGAATAGGAAAATAATTACCACGAAATACTGTCTGAATTTTTTTTTCCTTTTGAGTATCCAAACGAGGGCAAAATCATCATTAATTTACTCTGGATCATTTGAGTATATTCCCTGCAGGAGTGGAAACATGTTGGAAAAAGCCTTTACATTTTGGAATATATTTGGCACATTCAAAAGTTTTCTAAATGAGGCTGGTGGTTACTCAGCTACTCTGTAGTGGAATTTCCAAATGCCCGCTTTTGTGTCCCACTCAGTGAACAGGAATTCAGTGTTTAATGCTTGGAAATGGAAGTGTAAGTCATAGATATTTCCAAGGATGGAAGAACCACACTGGAGGTATTTATTTTTCGGATGGTTGGCTGGAAAACTGTGGCCCATGGAATCTGTAAATGGCCCTTGTGTGACAGAGCACAACTCTGGATATTTTATTGGAATATATTTGGATCTGCTAATACAAAAATGACACCAAAGCTATTCAAATGTATCCTGTAAGTCTTCAGGAAAAACAGCTCCTTCTTGGCACTGCAGTTGGAATTTGCATTAAAAAATCATCAGGGGATTATTTGAATCTTTTTTTTTTTTTTTATCCCTCAGTGGAGTCCTTGTGGAGTGGCTGCAGTTTGTGTGGGAATTCAGGAATTGGCTTCCCAGGAGCCTCCCTGACGTCCCTGGTGCTGCCCACTCCCGATTCCATGGGCACAACTGGGCTCCCTCAGCATTCCAGCTTTCTGCTTTAAGCACACACAGCTCCAGGGTATGGCCCTGCACAGAAATCTGTGATTGCAGAAGGAATTAATTGGAGTGGGAGCTCTGCCCAGGCTCCCCAGGGAATGGGCACGGCCCCGAGGCTGCCACAGCTCCAGGAGCCTTTGGGATGCCCAGGGTGGGATTGTTGGGGGTCTGGGCAGGGACAGGGCTTGGATCCGTGATCCTGTGGGTCCCTTCCACTCAGAATATTCCATGTTTCTCCTTTATTTCCTTTTGAAATAATAGCAATAGACGCAGAAAACCTTCTGGGAGATTTTCTTCCTTCTGTCCCAGGAACAGCTGTTGAATTAGGAGCCAGAAAATTAGGAAGTGAAATGGGGGCAAGCCTGGGTTGGCAATTCACAGCCCTGGAACAGGTGAGAATTTAAAGTGAAGGAGGAAGAAACGAGGTTGGAACTTTGAAGAAGTTTTTACAACAGTTTGTGGTGGCAGGACAAGATGTGGTGGCTTCAAACTGGTGGAGGGAAGGTTTAGACTGGAATTAGGAAAAAATCCCTCCTAGTGGGGATGGGGAGGGTGCCCAGAGCAGCTGTGGCTGCCCCTGGATCCCTGGCAGTGCCCAAGGCCAGGTTGGACACTGGGGCTGGAGCAGCCTGGGACAGTGGGAGGTGTCCCTGCCATGGCAGGGGTGGCACTGGGTGGGCTCTGAGCTCCCTCAAACCCAAACCAGTCTGGGATTAAATACTAAACAAAGTTGTCTCCTAGGTTTGGAGGTCTGCTGAGGAAAAACTGCTTGTTCCAAACCGTTCCCCCCAGCTTTGTTTGCTGCACAGCAAACAATAATCGCTGTTGTTCCTTCAGCAAATGTCACCAGAAAGCAGTAAGAGCTCTGGGAGGGCTTGGAGCAGCTGGATCCCAGCTGAGAGGGGGAGCGGCCCATGGAATGACCCCTGTGGGTTATCCTGGCTGTGAGGCTACACCAAACTCCCTGAAGCCGTGTGGAACATCTGAGGAGCAGCCTCTGGGAGCTGGGACCACCCAGACTGCTCTGGATAAAAGGGGGCATTTGGCTGTTATGGGGGGAGTAAATGCAGGGGTCACTGCAGTGATGGCCCAGGCTGCCTGCTTAATCTCCATGAGTCCATTTCTGCTGGAGAAACTCCAACCTGCAGAACTTGAAGGCCTTCCAATGGGAAAATGCAGGTGAAACTAAGAAGGGAAAACTCCCCTGGCCCAGCCTGAGGCCGTTCCCTCTCCTCCTGTCCCTGTTCCTGGAGCACAGCCCGACCCCCCCGGCTGTCCCCTCCTGTCAGGGACTTGTGCAGAGCCACAAGGTCCCCCCTGAGCCTCCTTTTCTCCAGCCTCAGCCCCTTCCCAGCTCCCTCAGGAATTCTGCAGCCCCTTCCCAGCTCCCTCAGGAATTCTCCAGCCCCTTCCCAGCTCCCTCAGGAATTCTGCAGCCCCTTCCCAGCTCCCTCAGGAATTCTCCAGTCCCTTCCCAGCTCCCTCAGGAATTCTCCAGCCCCTTCCCAGCTCCCTCAGGAATTCTCCAGTCCCTTCCCAGCTCCCTCAGGAATTCTCCAGCCCCTTCCCAGCTCCCTTCCCTGCCCTGGACACACTCCAGCCCTTTTGACTTTGAGAACAGCTTTGGAAACAAAGCCTTGGTTGCTCAAAGAAAAAGTAGTTGGGCTTCTTTAATTGTTTTACCTGAACCATTAATATGCACTGATTGACTCTTGATCTGGATGTTGAGCAGGGAATACAGACAAGCTGACACAGATTCATTCCTTTGGTTTTTTTTCCTCTGTACTGACCTTTTATCTTTACCTCCTTCATTATCTGGAATGTACAAAGTGAGATAAAAATATCTTAAGTTCTTTGGTCTTCTCAGAAAAGTTTCAGTGAAGATAGAATCATATTAAACTAAAATTTCCACCTGCCTTTTGGTGCTGCTGTGATGATCAGTGTCTGTGTCATCAAGCCAAGGAGCCAAAGAAATATTTTTTTCCTTAAGGAATATTTAAAAGCCTGGGATGCTGAGGTGCCAGGCTCTTAAGCTTAACATTATAAAGGGGAAATATATTTTGAAGACATAATGTTCAAATACATACAGGAATCATGGAAAGGTTTGAGTTGGGCCTTAAATCCCACCCAGTGCCACCCCTGCCATGGCAGGGACACCTCCCACTGTCCCAGGCTGCTCCAGCCCCAGGGTCCAGCCTGGCCTTGGGCACTGCCAGGGATGCAGGGGCAGCCACAGCTGCTCTGGGCACCCTGTGCCAGGGCCTGCCCACCCTGCCAGGGAACAATTCCTGATTCCCAAGAGCCCATCCAGCCCTGCCCTCTGGCACTGGGAGCCATTCCCTGGCTCCTGTCCCTGCAGCCCTTATGAAAAGTCTCTCCTGTCTTTCTTGTAGTTCCTTTGGAGTCTGGAATCTGAATCTGGATCTCAGCCTTACACAACCAGCTCAGAATTGAACTTCTGAAAGCTCCTGTCCTGTGAAATGCATTTGTGTCTTCATCAGTGCTCTTCCACATGAGAGCAAAACTGATCTCAGCTTCTTGGCACTGGGCTGTTCTAAATAATGATCCATGTTTGGGTTCAGTGCTCTGTGTCTCATTCATGCTGTGGCTGCTGCTGGAGGGCAGAAATTGGGAAGGGATGTGCTTCCTATGGGAACATCTGGATCAGGGGGAGCTCTGCCCCCCCGGCTTTGATGGGATGGGGTTTGAGTAAAGCCCTGGTACCTGTGGGGCTGGACTGTGGCACTGCTGCAGCGTTTGTGGGGAACTTTCCCTTCTTCCCAGGGAGGAGAATTAGGGAACTTTTTTGGGGGGACCTTGTGGCTCTGCACAAGTCCCTGACAGGAGGGGACAGCCAGGGAGGAACAGGGACAGGAGGAGAGGGAACGGCCTCAGGCTGGGCCAGGGGAGGCTCAGCTTGGGCAGCAGCAGGAATTTGCCCATGGAAAGGGAGCTCAGGCCTTGGCAGGGGCTGCCCAGGGAGCTTTGGAGTGCCCATCCCTGCAGGTGTCCCAGGAAGGGCTGGAGGTGGCCCTGAGTGCTCTGGGCTGGGGACAAGGTGGGCATCAGTGGGCTGGGAGGGCTTTTCCAGCCTCAGGGATTCTGTGATTCCCTGAGCTTTGGTCCTGTCCCTGTCATCCCCATCCTCTCTGGTGAGCTGTCACAGCCTGACTGTTGGTGTGGGAGCTTCCCTTCGTGTTTGGGCTGCTCAGGGTTGTTCTCCTTGTGGCTCTGTCACCGTTTCAGTAGATGTGGGTTGAGTTTCTCTGCAGTGTGGTCCCTGTTCAGTCCCCAAACGTGGCACTCTGAGCCTTCCCTGTCCCAGCCCCAGCGTTCCCTGGCTGCCCCTCAGCCTGGAGATGTGCAGGGCTCCAGCTGTGCTCACTGTCAGAGCATGCAGGACACACTCCAAGAATCCAGGAATCCGACTGGAAGCATGTGCCCTGTTCCCTGCACCTCTCCCTTTGCTCAGTCTCACTTATAAATAACTTTACAGCTGTTCCCTCTCCTTAAAACAGCGAGATCTTCGTGCACAAGGTGCCCCCTCACTCACGAAATAATCATCCAGAGCCCCTTTTTGCTTCAAGAGTGATGTGTTTGAACATGTCCCTTCTTTCTCTCTTGAATTATTTCATCTTGCAGCTCCACAGATCTCTTAATTACTTTCTAGATGGATTTTCCCCCCCTTTGAGCTATTAATTCAAATAAATAACCTTGAAAAGGTCAGAGTGGAGCTGATTTTTCCTGGTTGCAGTGGTAGGAATCTCTCATGCTTCCTTTATTTCATTGTTATCCAGTGCTTGGGAGAAACCTCTTTTTTGTCTTGGGGGCTGAAAGAGCATTTTTAACAAATTACTTCCTTCAATTCTGCTGTAAATAGTTTTTCTCCAGTACGAAAAATGCCCTATTAACCCATTTTGCTTTCCAAGTCCTTGTTCCTTTTTAGTTCCTAACAAATAGAGGTGATCTCTGGAGAATTTCCATCTTTCCCCCTTTTTTAACTCCACTCTGAGGGAAGGATTTATATAGACAGCTATATTTAGAGAAGCCTTCAGCAAGCTGGAGAGGAGTTGTGTGAGGATTTCCTGCCCTTCCCTTTCCAGAGTTAGCTTTTCCTTGGGTGGCCTGTGCACGGTTTCCGTGGTGAGCTGGACCCTGGACTTCTGTCCCTGCCACCTTTGTTCCTCCTTTTATAAATAGAAATAAATTATAAATAGAAATAAGAATCAGCACTGCAACTGCAGCTGGCCCTGGGAATGTTCTTGTTTGCTTTGTGGGGGTTTACTGTCATCTTCGCTTTTTTCTTTTGTCTTTGGCTGTTTATTTTCTCTCACCCCAAGATGTCATGGATTAATTATAGCATTGCTGGACAGTCCTCCCCAGGAATTTTCATAGACTCTAAAAAAGCATCTTCTTGAAGGCTGTTCTGATGATCTGAACCCAAATTCTCTCTGTGGTGAGGGAAATATTTCTTGGGTTGACTTTGCAAGAACTTTCTCCTTCTCTTTTCTAATCTCCCAACCCAATTACTGCAAAAGGTGTTTCATAATGTGCTTTTTCTACTATAAATACATTACCTGTAGATAATTCTGGAATTAGAGTAAAGCAGTTAATGAGTTTAGCCAGAAATAAAGACAGTAGAAATAGGCAGAGTTTTTTTTACAAACTCATTGACATTTATCCCTCTGTAACTTCAGGTGTAGAAAAGTGTTTGAGTCTGGAGTTTGTATTTGAGTGTTGTGTCTTGAGGTGCAGAATCCTCATAGCTCTTCCTCTGGCTTTCCTATGGGTTTGCATGACATTTTAGAAAATGGGCACTCATTCCTCTGCTTCTGTTTGGAACAGGAAAAGATTTCCCTGGAATAGCTGGAAGTCTAAAACAGAGGTGACACTGCGCCCCAGACATGTCTTCAATTTTTGTCAGCTGAGTTTATTCTTTGCAGTAAATATCTATTACCATACAGAGCGTGCCAGTGCTAATTGTGCTGAATTAATGCTCTGATAAATATTTCTAACAGCCTTTATCTCTGAAAAGATCTTAGAATTGCAGTGCAGTTTTAGAACCATGGAATCCTCCTTTGAGAGGAGCACTCAGCATCATTGCAAGGAGCCCAGCCAAGCCTTTGTGCCCCCTAGTCCGTGGCATCAGATCCTTCAAGCTGCTTAAAACTGCACAAAGGTTGGGCTCTGTTTGTCTGCCCGGGCATTTGGGGGTGAAATGTCTGCAGGGCTGTGAAACACTGAGCACTGTTTGCTGTGGCACGGGTGGGGAGGAGCTGCTGCTGCCCTGCCCGTGCCCCTTTTCCATGGAGTCACCCTGTGGGCATTCCTTGGCTCCCTCCAGGGCAGGCTGGCATTTGGAGAGCAGTCTGTGGGCTTGTGTTGCTGTGCTCTGATTTCTTTACTGTAAATAAGGCTGCACAGTTCATTCTGTGATCCCACTGATGCCTTCGGTTTTATCTTTGCTGTATCCCAGCCCCTGCGCTGCCCAGGGTGCAGCTCTGAGCTCACACTCAGGCTCACTCAGCTCTGCACACAGCAGGGACACAAAACAAATCCTTCTCCTGCTGCACACCAAGGACAGCTGGGACAAGTGTTCAGCCCAAAAGCACAAACAAGGGGGGCTGAAGGGAGAGAACAAGAAGGATGGGACTGCATCACCTGCAGCTGGAATTGGACAATGAAACCCCAAAATATAAATGGACCAAAACTTATCAAAGTGTGAGACTGCGAGACCAGGGGTCCATTTTGTGTCCATTTTGGGTCCATTTTGGGTCCATTTTGGGTCCATTTTGGGTCCATTTTGGGTCCATTTTGGGTCCATTTTGGGTCCATTTTGTGACCATTTTGGGTCCACCTTGGGTGTAGCCCTGTCCAGGCTCTTGTCCTGCCCAAGGTGTGTCCTTAAAGGCCTTTCAGTAAATCCCTACTTTATTCTCCAGCTCTGTCCAGTCTCTATTCCAGCTCAGCCTTCCCAAGGCATCACCACAGAGTTCTGCTCTCAGTAACAAATTGGTTTGTGCAGATGATTTCCCTGCTGGAGGAATGTATTTATTTCACTTACATCTTTCTGAGGAATGCAGAAAATATAATGTGGAATATGTAACTTCAAAACACAGCTTTTTATAACCACAAAGCAGAAGAAGTTGTCACAGAATTACAGAATGGTTTAAGTTGGAAGGGACCTTCAAGATGATTTATTTTCTCCCTCCTGCCATGGCAGGGATGCCTTCCACTGCCCCAGGCTGCTCCAGCCCCAGTGTCCAGCCTGGCCTTGGGCACTGCCAGGGATGCAGGGGCAGCCACACCTGCTCTGGGAAAGGTGTCTGAAAGGAAACCTGGACACGATTTCTTTTTGCAGGTCTGACAGGATTTCTCTTGAAATAAAATTCCCTGGCAGCCCAGTCCTACCTTAGAGCCTTTTCTCCCCAGAATCCTGCTGCAGCCTGAGCCCTGTGAGCCCAGCCCCGGCCGTGCCTGGCGTGGCAGCACACCCACTCAGGCCTCTCAATTCGCTCTGTAAATTTTTTCCATGCCGAGCACACCCAGGTCACAAACACAGGGAGGAGAAGGGAGGCAGAATTATCACCCAGTATTAATGGTAAAGAAATTTTAAGAAGAGATTCTTTACTCAGAGGGCAGTGAGGTGCTGGCACAGGGTGCCCAGAGCAGCTGTGGCTGCCCCTGCATCCCTGGCAGTGCCCAAGGCCAGGTTGGACACTGGGGCTGGAGCAGCCTGGGACAGTGGGAGGTGTCCCTGCCATGGCAGGGGTGGCACTTTAGAGTCCCTCTCAACCCCAATCAGTCTGGGAATTTATGATTTTTGTTTTGGGTGGTGTGGTTGTTTTTGTTTGGTTGGTTTTTTGTGGGAAGCAAGGGAGTGGTTTGCAATGTGGATTCATTTTTGGCCAGTAAAACGAGGGTAAGGTTTGTGCAGGGGTTTGGAGGCAAATGGCTTTAACTCTCTGCCCTCACTCCTGCCTTTGGGTGATCCAGGCAGCTCAGAGTCATGGAATAATTTGGGATGGGGCACAGCTTTTCTGGGCACCCTATGCAGGGCCTCCCCACCCTCACAGGGAGGAATTTCTTCCCAATATCTGATCCAGGTGTGTGCCAGTGCTCTCAGAGCTTCCAGACCCCAAATATGCATGGATAGTTCTGGAACCTGTTTATGCCTTCTGTCTGCCCCTCCCTGCCCTTTGCCAACCCCCAGGAAAATGAAACCAGTGTGATTTTCATTGTAGATAACTTCAAGATGTTTATCCGTGTCCTGAGGAAGGGCTTAGGCAGGATAATTAACATGGAGACAGGAATAGAAGCTGTGTGTTGATGGGAAAAGAGCAGCAGGTCTGGAGTGGGAGTGCAGGGATTACACAAAGAGCACTTCCAAGGGCAGCAGTAAAACCTGCCAGGGAGGAGAGAGAATGGACTAAATAGTTCTGATTAATGGCTCTTGGGGGTAATTTTATTGACTTAGAGAATTCCCAACATCTTTAACCTCACATTGATTTTCCTTCTCTGCTTGTTCGCTTTGCTGTTGCAGTTATTGGCACTGTTGGTGAATTGCCTGATTTCTGCTTCTGTGGTCTCACTTCCTTCTCTTCTGTGCCTTACCTATTCCACTGCATGTGGAGATGAAATTGTGGTGTAATTATGGCATTCAATCGTTCTGTGTTGCCACTTTTTCAGATATTTATTGGACTCTGTGTGTTGCCACTATTTCAAATATTTATTGGACTCTGTGATTGTCCTTCCAGCCCCCAGAAATGTTCAAAAAATGGTTCTGTCACTTTTCTGTCCATAGGCAGTGCTGGAGGATCTGTCAAGTGCTTTTGCTGTTTGGGAGCACTTTAGGTCTTGATTGAGCACCTTGTCTGTGATTTTAGAACTCAACTTCCAGAATGTGAGCCCTGGAATCTGCAGCTTTCCAGGGAAAGGTGAAAGCTGAGGAGGCAGAGCTGACCCTGCTGTCCTGCCCCACTGCTGTGACGCCTTTGCTTTCATTCCCAAAGTGCAGCAGCACCATGGAACCATGGAATGGTTTGGGTGGGAAGGGACCTTAAATCCCATCCAGTGCCATGGCAGGGACACCTCCCACTGTCCCAGGCTGCTCCAGCCCCAGTGTCCAGCCTGGCCTTGGGCACTGCCAGGGATGCAGGGGCAGCCACAGCTGCTCTGGGCACCCTGTGCCAGGGCCTGCCCACCCTGCCAGGGAACAATTCCTGATTGCCAAGAGCCCATCCAGCCCTGCCCTCTGGCACTGGGAGCCATTCCCTGGCTCCTGTCCCTGCAGCCCTTGGCAATTGTCTCTCTGCAGCTTTCCTGGGGCTCCTTCAGGCCCTGCAAGGCCACCCTGAGCTCAGCCCAGAGCTTCTCCTGCCCAGGCTGAGCAATGCCAGCTGTGCCAGCCTTTCCTGCCAGCAGAGCTGCTCCAGCCCTCTGCTCATCCTGGAGCCTCCTCTGGGCTCTCTCCAGCAGCTCCACGTCCCTCCTGTTCAGGTGATTTTGCCCTCGTTCTGTCTGTAGCTCACCAGGGAGTCTCAAAGAGAGGACAGGAAGCAGCAGACTCTCTAAAGGGAGTGGAAAAGGTGCCCTGTGATAATATCAGAACATCAAATCCAGGACTCCTGAGGTGTTGCAATGTTCCTGTCCTAGCAAAGGTGTTTGCACGTGGGTACCAAACCTTCCAGGAGCCGAGCCTGTGCAGGGAGCATTGCAACACTCTGGGTTCAGCAATGGGGCTTTTGTAACTTGGCCTCGTGTTTTCCACATCATCTCAGGGCTCTCCTCACAAAGCCCTGCCTTAAACAGCTCCTCATTACCTGCACAGGGGCAGGGGAATTGGGGCTTTTTCTTTTGACAAAGGGCTTGAGTTTGGTGTTAATAACTCAAAGTGTGTTTTTTTGTACACTGAGAGACCTGGCCTGAGCTGGAACAGGGCAGGGCTGGATGGGCTCTTGGGAATCAGGAATTGTTCCCTGGCAGGGTGGGCAGGCCCTGGCACAGGGTGCCCAGAGCAGCTGTGGCTGCCCCTGCATCCCTGGCAGTGCCCAAGGCCAGGCTGGACACTGGGGCTGGAGCAGCCTGGGACAGTGGGAGGTGTCCCTGTCATGGCAGGGGTGGCACTGGGTGGGCTGTGAGGTCCCTTCCAGCCCAAACCTTCTATAATTCCATGATTAATGACACATTCATGTCAAAAAATCATGGTAATAGTGACAAAATGGAACATACTAGGTGTGATTTCATTGGGGTTTTAAAAAGGCGAGTTAAAAACCTTGTGTGTATCAGCATGACTCAAATGTTCCTTTTAAATCGGGAGAACACTGTGAAAAAATTCTGTTGTGAGGTGTTAAATTTCTCAGAGCCACTTGCTTTGTTCATAGCCAGGCTCTCGTCCTGGATTAGATGACAAAGTCCTGTTTGAAGGGTGGCTTCTGAAGGCATTTTCCCTGGCTCTCAGGAATGTGCAGCTGGCTTTGAGGATGGCAATCACAGAGATTTTTCCTGTTTTACTCTTCATGAGCTCCAGGGACAGAAATGTTCCCCAAAAGCGCTGCAGTGACCCGAGGCTGTGCCAGCTCGGAGCAGAACCTGCTCTGTTTTCTTATCAGGATCTGCAGCTCTCCCTGGCATGTGGGCAGCCTGTGTGCTCAGGTGATTCATGGCCATTCTTTCCAGGTGAGCATCCTGACCTCTGCGTGATGGAGTCATGCCTGCTCCTTCCACATCCTCAGGTCTTGAGGATCCTTGAGAACAAATTCCAGGTCAGGGGCAGGATTGAGGATGTGCTCGGTGGTGTTTTCTGGGCTCAGGGGCGTCAGGGCTGCTGTGAATCCTCAATTTCTGTGTGTGGATCTCTCATCCCATCCTCACTGCTGGAGTTCATCCTGTTTTTCCCACAAAGGGTGCTCAGGCTGCCCAGGGAGCTCTGGAGTGCCCATCCCTGGAGGTGGCCAAGAAATGGATGTGGCACTCAGTGCTGGGGACAGGAGGGGGATGATTCAGTCACAGGCTGGACTTGGTAGCCTTGAAGTGCTTTTCCAACTTCAGTGATCCTGGGATTTTTAAGTGAGGACTCTCAAAAGGTTCTAAGAAATTGTATTAAGAATTCTTTTCATGCTGTGGTGACTTTTACACTGAGGTAACCACAGCAGAGAGTTTGAGTTTAAATGGGGATTTAACAAATAGAACCCCTAAAAATGGAGAATAGTTTTCATGTGAAAAGTTCTATGTAGTTTAAATCCTGATGGAATCAGGTTTTTAATTTAGCACTGTGCATTGTTTGCAGGTATTCCTTAAAACTTGGTGCTTCTGTCATAGCCCTGTGTGTAAAACAAATGAGCTAAAGGCACTTGAGATTTTGACTGCATTATAATTTGGGAGCTGAATGTGAATGGGAGAGTTCCAAATAGCTTGTGAAGGCTTCAGTTTAAACTTCATTCATTACTTGAAATGGTGATGAATTTTTAAAATCGTTCTTGATTTTAAAAAACCACACAAACCCCCAAAAAGCTCCCCCAAAAAGAAATCCACAAGAAAAGACCACAAAACTCACACAGAAACCTGTGTTCTGTGCTGCTTTTTGGGAAATGCTTTGAAAACTGGGATACAGGTGGCCCAGAAAATGTCAGGAATTCAGGTTCCACGCCTGTTCCCTGCTGCTGCTGGGTCTCAGGTTCTGCTAAAACCCTGCCAGCAGATTGCTGAGCAAGCCCCTGGTAGGAAAAAGAAGCACAAAACCAACCCCTGACAAAACCTGCCCCGGTTTGTGATGCTGGGAAAGAGTTTTTAATAAGGTGAGAACGGTAATTAATCCACAGAGTTGCTTTGAAGGAGCTTCCA
The DNA here is from genome assembly GCF_021018805.1 of Prinia subflava. Classification (NCBI taxonomy): domain Eukaryota; kingdom Metazoa; phylum Chordata; class Aves; order Passeriformes; family Cisticolidae; genus Prinia; species Prinia subflava. The sequence continues at coordinate 106,609,778 of NC_086249.1, read as the reverse complement.
AATGAATCCTCCTTGGGATGGGAGGAAAATCATTCTCCCAAATCAGTCTCCAAATTTCAACCTGTGGCTGTTCCGTGGAACAGAACCGGAGTGAGAGGCTTTGTTTTCCATCCCAGAGGATCAGGAATTGGGGTGAGAGGCTTTGTTTTCCATCCCAGAGGATCAGGAATTGGGGTGAGGGCTTTGTTTTCCATCCCAGAGGATCAGGAATTGGGGTGAGGGCTTTGTTTTCCATCCCAGAGGATCAGGAATTGGGGTGAGGGCTTTGTTTTCCATCCTAGAGGATCAGGAATTGGGGTGAGGGCTTTGATTTCCATCCCAGAGGATCAGGAATTGGGGTGAGGGCTTTGTTTTCCATCCCAGAGGATGGGGAATTGGGGTGAGGGCTTTGATTTCCATCCTAGAGGATGGGGAATTGGGGTGTGAGGGCTTTGATTTCCATCCCAGAGGATCAGGAATTGGGGTGAGGGCTTTGTTTTCCATCCCAGAGGATCAGGAATTGGGGTGAGGGCTTTGTTTTCCATCCCAGAGGATGGGGAATTGGGGTGAGGGCTTTGTTTTCCATCCCAGAGGATCAGGAATTGGGGTGAGGGCTTTGATTTCCATCCCCGAGGATGAGGAATTGGGGTGAGGGCTTTGTTTTCCATCCCAGAGGATCTGGAATTGGGGTGAGGGCTTTGTTTTCCATCCCAGAGGATCAGGAATTGGGTGAGGGCTTTGTTTTCCATCCCAGAGGATGAGGAATTGATTGGGGTGAGGGCTTTGTTTTCCATCCCAGAGGATCAGGAATTGGGGTGAGGGCTTTGTTTTCCATCCCAGAGGATGAGGAATTGGGGTGAGGGCTTTGTTTTCCATCCCAGAGGATCAGGAATTGGGGTGAGGGCTTTGTTTTCCATCCCAGAGGATCAGGAATTGGGTGAGGGCTTTGTTTTCCATCCCAGAGGATCAGGAATTGGGTGAGGGCTTTGTTTTCCATCCCAGAGGATCAGGAATTGGGGTGAGGGCTTTGTTTTCCATCCCAGAGGATCGGAACTGGGCACTTTTCCTTCAGCCCCTTCCCGGAGCGTTGTGCCCAGGCAGGAACATTTTCCATGCAGCGCCGCTCGGGGTGGGAGCTGCGTGGAATTACTGCCAGTGGAAACTATGCTGCAAGAGGCTGGGCAGCAGCTGCCCTGCTCAGCTCAGCTGGATTTTCCATGCTCCCGGTAATTAGCAGAGGGAAGCTGACTAATTGCTGACGTCACCTCTTTCCAGTCCCGCTTACATTTTGTTCCCGACTCCCTGCAAGCATGCGGGACTCTGCTCAGGAATTCGCTGTCACACACAGGATGCTCTGAGAGCTTTTTTTCACCAGGGGCTGGACTGGCTTTGCCTTATAAACGCAGCGTGCAGCAGGCAGGGCTCCCGAAAATCCCGGGATTTCTGCGGGGCTCGCTGGGGCTCAGCCCTGAGATGCATTTCCGAAATTTCCACTACAGCTTCAGCTCGCTCATCACCTGCCTGGCCGATGGGGAGGTCTTCACCCAGCCAGAAGCACGGGTAGGTTTGGTGGGGTTATTTCTGGAGATGCTGCTCCACACGGGCTTTGGACTCGGAAGGAAATTCCACTTTGCCATAAAGGTCTTGGAGCTTGGGAGTCTGCACCAGCCTGCTCCGACGGGAATGATTCCAGCTCTGGGAATTACTCAATTTTAGCTGTGCGTGGCTGGGAAAATCATCTCAAGTTTTTCCTCCAGACTTCTTTGTGTGGTGTATTCTGAGTTGTCAGCAAATATTTAATTCTAATTTCGGTAGCAAGATCCACTAATTTGTAATCCATTTGATACTTCTCCTGGGACTTTTTTTTCCTGGTAAAACTATAACAAACCCTCTTGGGTCTGTGTTTAGCTGATGGGCAATATAAGATAAATAATGTAAATATAAAATAATGTAAAATATTTATCAGTCCTGATACAGTGAGTTGTTACTGCTAAGATACCTTAAGGACAAAACCAGCATTTTTTCTTTTTAGTCTCAGAGTGCCAAAGTGACATTTCTGCCCTCTATAATCACATATTTAAATTTTTTTTTTTTTTTTTTAACCACTAAAAACAAACAGATCTCTCTGGGTAAATACAGAATAGGACCTTGGAAATGCAGGTTTTGGGGGTATTTTCCATGGTTCCATCTCAGCTTTGAGGCTCCCAAATACCAGCTCTGTGTGGGGAGGGTCCTGCTCCTGCTTCAGAGCTCGTTCTGAAGAAGTTGAAGCAGAACAGCTCTGATTTTAAAATCTCTTCAAAATACAATGATTTTTACCCAGCTGTGGTGAGTGTGTGAAGTGGAGCTTCTCAGGGAGGAAGATGAAACTCTGAATTCATTTCTGCCTTCTTACGTAATTTCCCTGCCTTTTTCCCCCCTAATAATTCAAAATATTGTAGTAAAAAGCTCTCAATGAAATAATGTTTATTGTGGCTTTATCCTGAGTTTCCAGGAAGCTTTTAGGGAGAGAAAATATCTGGAAATTCCTCAAATTTGAATCCTGAAGCCGTTGGAATAAAACACTTGGGAAGGACCTGGCAGCTCCAGAGCCTCCTCTTGTGTCTCTCTTTGGCCTGGAATCCTGCAGGGAGAGTGGAAACACTTTCCATAAACGAAATTAAAAATAGCAGGAAAGCAGGAGATGTTCATGGACTTCATTGTGTGTGCTGAGTCACGGAAGAAAATCACATTCAGCCTGAAAATTAGGATTGTTTTCACTATTCTCATTTAAAACTTGTGTTGGTTCCCTTGAAATTTGCACATTTGGGCAAAGGCTCGGCAGGCTTTTTTGAAGGTTTTGGGTATTAATTTTCAGATGTATTCTGTATCTTACTGTTGCTAAATTGGGGTGTCTTGTCCAGCATTTATTCCTGATAATAATAAGTGATAATGTCATTTATTAATGATAACAATCTGTTCTAATGATGTAGAGAAATAAGTGATAAGGTAGAAAACTTCATTCTAGAAAGAAAAAGGAAAATAAATGAAGCTGTTACAATAATCAATATTCAAGAGTATAGTTTGCCCTTATTAGTAACTTTTCACTTCTAATTAATTTCTTTATTCATGTTTAATACTGATTTTCTCCCCTGCTCCTTTCTCTCCAGGCCAAATTTGAATCCCTGTTCCGCCCCTACGACAAGGACCTCACCTTTCAGTATTTTAAGAGCTTCAAGAGAGTGAGAATCAACTTCAGCAACCCTTTGTCTGCAGCAGATGCCAGAATCCAGCTGGACAAGACAGAATTCCTCGGAAAAGAACTCAAACTCTATTTTGCTCAGGTAAAAAAAGCCTTTTTGGGATTATCCTTGGGGGGATTAAAGCTTTTCCTTGTTCTGGCTCCCATAAATCCTCCAGCTGATGGGGGTTTGGAAAAGCTTGGGATAACAGGGTTGGAAAGATGGTGGGAATTTAAGCCTTTATCTTACACTGGCTTTTGTGCTTATTTTTTCTTGATCTTCTAAAATAATTTCTCCTAGAGAAATGCTTTCTCCTAGAGTTTCTCCCAAGTTTCTGGGAATCTGGGAATGGTTTCAAGTATTTCTTATCATCCCAGAATTCCTTCATGGTCATTTTTTGTCAGATGAGTTGGAGAATCCGGGCTTGTTCCAGAGCTCCATGGATTTGGAGGCTGTGGGTATTTCCCATTTATTGGATAACCTGGAATGGGAATGAGTACATTCCAAGAATTTAAAGGGCTGGGGGAGGCCAGGTTGGCTCTGCCAGCATCCAGGGAGTCCCTGGGGGATCCAAGGTGTGGAGCTGCACGTTCCAGGCTCTGGAGCTGCACGTTCCAGGCTCTGGAGCTGCACGTTCCAGGCTCTGGAGCTGCACGTTCCAGGCTCTGGAGCTGCACGTTCCAGGCTCTGGAATTGCACGTTCCAGGCTCTGGAATTGCACGTTCCAGGCTCTGGAGCTGCACATTCCAGGCTCTGGAGCTGCACGTTCCAGGCTCTGGAGCTGCACATTCCAGGCTCTGGAGCTGCACGTTCCAGGCTCTGGAGCTGCACGTTCCAGGCTCTGGAATTGCACGTTCCAGGCTCTGGAATTGCACGTTCCAGGCTCTGGAGCTGCACATTCCAGGCTCTGGAGCTGCACGTTCCAGGCTCTGGAGCTGCACATTCCAGGCTGGAGCTGCACATTCCAGGCTCTGGAGCTGCACATTCCAGGCTGGAGCTGCACGTTCCAGGCTGGAGCTGCACGTTCCAGGCTGGAGCTGCACATTCCAGGCTGGAGCTGCACATTCCAGGCTGGAGCTGCACGTTCCAGGCTCTGGAATTGCACGTTCCAGGCTGGAGCTGCACATTCCAGGCTGGAGCTGCACATTGCAAGCTCTGGAATTGCACATTCCAGGCTCGGGAGCTGCACGTTCCAGGCTGGAGCTGCACATTCAGGCTCTCCCTACCCATCCCAGCCTTTGGGATCTCCCCCAGAGCAGCTCTGGAGTTCCCTGCTCCTGCAGAAACTCAGGCTCTGGCAATCAGGCTGCTTTTCCAGCTGCTTTTCCCTCTGAAAATCGAGTGGGAAAACAGATCCAGGAGCGTTGGACACCCGCCATGGTCCTGGTTATTTTTATCCCTGCTGGAATTCCCTCCACTCTCACTTTTGGGGATGACTCCCAGCACCGTTCAGCCTTGGAGGCCCTGTCCTCCTGCTGGCGGTTTGGAAGGGCAGAGGTTTGATTTCCAGGGAAGAACATCGCTTGGAATTTCCCCTGGAGCTGTATCCTGGCTGCTGCTGCCACCCTGAGTGCCGGGCAGGGCACGACAGCCCTGCCCCTTCCCACTGCGCTGAGCCAGGGATGCAGGGATTCAGGGATGCAGGGGTTCAGGGATGCAGGGGTTCAGGGATGCAGGGATTCAGGGGTTCAGGGATTTAGGGATTCAGGGTTCAGGGGTTCAGGCATTCAGGGGTTCAGGCATTCAGGGATTTCAGGATTCAGGGGTTCAGGCATTCAGGGGTTCAGGGGTTCAGGCATTTAGGGATTCAGGGGTTCAGACATTCAGGCATTCAGGGGTTCAGGCATTCAGGGGTTCAGGCATTCAGGGTTCAGGGGTTCAGGCATTCAGGGGTTCAGGCATTCAGGGGTTCAGGCACTCAGGGGTTCAGGGATTTAGGGATTTAGGGATTCAGGGGTTCAGGCACTCAGGGGTTCAGGGATTTAGGGATTTAGGGATTCAGGCATGCAGGGGTTCAGGGGTTCAGGCACTCAGGGGTTCAGGCATTCAGAGATTCAGGCATTCAGGGGTTCAGGCATTCAGGGGTTCAGGCATGCAGGGGTTCAGGCATGCAGGAATTCAGGGATTCAGGGGTTCAGGCATGCAGGGGTTCAGGCATGCAGGAATTCAGGGATTCAGGGGTTCAGGCATGCAGGGGTTCAGGCATGCAGGAATTCAGGGATTCAGGGGTTCAGGCATTCAGGGGTTCAGGGTTAAGGCATTCAGAGATTCAGGGATTCAGGGGTTCAGGCATGCAGGGGTTCAGGCATGCAGGCATTCAGGAATTCAGGGGTTCAGGAATTCAGGGGTTCAGGCACTCAGGGGTTCAGGCACTCAGGGGTTCAGGGTTCAGGCACTCAGGGGTTCAGGCATTCAGAGATTCAGGCATTCAGGGGTTCAGGCACTCAGGGGTTCAGGCACTCAGGGGTTCAGGCACTCAGGGGTTCAGGGTTCAGGCACTCAGGGGTTCAGGCATTCAGAGATTCAGGCACTCAGGGGTTCAGGCACTCAGGGGTTCAGGCATTCAGGGGTTCAGGCATTCAGGGGTTCAGGGATTCAGGGATTTAGGGATTCAGGCATGCAGGGGTTCAGGGGTTCAGGCATGCAGGGGTTCAGGGATTCAGGGGTTCAGGCATTCAGGGGTTCAGGAATTCAGGGGTTCAAGGACCCCTTGTCTTTATCTGAATTCTCTTGCAGACTTTGCACATCGGGAGCTCCCACCTGGCCCCCCCAAATCCAGACAAGCAGTTCCTGATCTCCCCTCCTGCCTCTCCTCCTGTGGATTGGAAACAAGTGGAGGATGCCACTCCAGTCATTAATTATGACCTCTTATATGCAATTTCCAAGCTAGGACCAGGTAAGAAGGGGTAAAACCCAGAATTTTGGCTGTGGAAAACACCTCAGAACTTCCTGAATTTCTAAAACTTTTCCAAGAAATTTTTATTTTTATTTCTGTTTATTTTTTATTTCTATTTCTATTTCTATTTCTATTTCCATTTCTATTTCTATTTCTATTTCTATTTCTATTTCTATTTCTATTTCTATTTCTATTTCTATTTCTATTTTATTTCTATTTCTGTTTTATTTCTGTTTCTGTTTTATTTCTGTTTCTGTTTTATTTCTGTTTCTGTTTTATTTCTATTTATTTTTTATTTCTATTTATTTTTTATTTCTGTTTCTTTTTATTCCTATTTCTATTTATTTCTATTTTGTTTTCTTTCTATTTCTATTTTTATTTCTATTTTTTTCTTTCTATTTCTATTTTTCTTTCTATTTATTTCTAGTTTTGGATCTGTTTTGTTTCTCTTTATTTTTGTTTCTCTTTATTTTTGTTTCTCTTTATTTTTGTTTCTCTTTATTTTTGTTTCTCCTTATTTTTCTTTCTCTTTATTTTTCTTTCTCTATTTTTCTTTCTCCTTATTTTTCTTCCTTCTTATTTTTCTTTCTCCTTATTTTTCTTTTTCTTAATATTTCATTCCTCTTCATATTTCATTTCTCTTTGCCTCAGAGGAGGAAACTGCTGCTGAGTGTAGGAGGAACTGTCAGTATCAACTTAAAATTCCTTGAAATTTAAGAGGGATAAATTCCTTCCACTCCTTGCCCCAGTGATTAATGATCACATCCCTTGATTTCCTTTTCTCCCATATTTTATACAACTCACCAATGAGAAATGGTGCAAATTAATCTTTCCTTAAATCCAACTCAGATTTAACCTGTTTGGAGCTGTATCATTAATTTTAGGGGAGAGAAAAATGGTCACATTTAATAACAGGATTAAAGAGAAGAAAAATGGTGTCAGATTCATTATAGGGGAGGATTTTTTAAATTCCAATTAAATAAGTTCACCTCCAAACTTAGGGAATTGTAAAGGATGGAGAAAAGGGCAGGGCACAGCTTTGACCCCCTGCATGTTGGGATTTAAAGCTGCCCATCGAGAACCCTTCTAAATAAATGTTCTTAATAATTATGAAATATTTTCAATCAAAGATGTTATTTCCCTGAAATGGGTAGTGGAAGCAGAGGTTGTTTTTGATGGAAGACTTGGAATGAATAAATAAAGAAATGAATAAATAACTAAATAACACAGCAGTCTCTGTTTGTGTGGGAGGTCAGAGCTGCTCCATGATGTTCCTTCACTTCAAGTTTTCCTTTCAAATTTTAAGAAAACCAAAAAAAGTCTTTAAAATAAGTATTTTAGGCCTTTTCAAGCATTAAAAATGGGTAATTTTTAAATTTTTATACAATTAATATAATAATTTATATATAATTTTTACACACTATATTGAAATAGTATATATATTATATATAAATATATAATACATATTTATATAATATAATTATATATAAACTTTATAATTTTTATAGAGAAAAAACTTATCTTTTTTATTTACAAATATAAATATATAAAACCGATAACACACAAAATCAATATTTAAATTTTATATAACTTTATATAATTTTTTATATGTTATAGTTCTCTGTATGTAAATACAAAAAATGAAAACTTAAACCTATAATATAAAATGTACATACTGTTTTTACATATAATGTTATATATATATAATATATATATTTTGTTTATATTTATATTTAGTTTATATGTAAAAATATAAACTAAACCTATAACATAAAATTTACATACAGTTTTTACATATAATATTATATATAAATTTTACATGTTAGAATTTCCCCAGTGATTAATGGCCACATCCCTTGATTTCCTTTTCTCCCGTATTTTTGTACAACTTAACCATGAAAGGAAAGTTAGTAATTTTAACAAGAATAATTGTTTTAGAACAGGCTAAGATATCAGGCTAAGATAAGATAACTGATAAATTTTAGAGCATTTTTGGCTTGCAGAGATTTGCCTGAATCTCCTCTCTTGCCATAAGCAGGGTTAATCCCATTTTTTGTAATCCCCAAAGCCCTGCTTGCTCCTGCTGTGGTATTTTGGTTATCACACCAGCTGTGCTGATCCAGTTTGACTCTCCTGTGCATTCCCACAAAATTAACTCACACCTAATGAATTAATTGAGTTAAACATAATTCTCAAAGCTCTGCTTGCTCCTGCTGTGGCATTTTGGTTCTCACACCAGCTGTGCTGACCCAGCCTGGCTCTCTGTCCTGTGCATTCCCACAAAATTAACCCAATTAAACCTAGTGAATAACAAAATTAGCTCAATTAAACCTAGTGAATAACAAAATTAACTCACACCTAATGAATTAATTGAGTTAAACATAATTCTCAAAGCTCTGCTTGCTCCTGCTGTGGCATTTTGGTTATCACTCCAGCTGTGCTGACCCAGCCTGGCTCTCTGTCCTGTGCATTCCCACAAAATTAATTTGCTCATCTTAATAAAAGAAAAAGGGGAGATGTGGCAGTGTGCAAATTAGGTTTATTAGGTTTATAGTTTTATTCCTTTGTTCTAAGTGAATTGATCGAGTTAAACATAATCCTCAAAGCTCTGCTTGCTCCTGCTGTGGTATTTTGGTTATCAAACCAGCTGTGCTGACCCAGTCTGACTCTGTCCTGTGCATCCCCACAAAATTAACCCAATTAAACCTAGTGAATAACAAAATTAACTCAAACCTAGTGAATAACAAAATTAACTCAGTTAAACCTAGTGAATAACAAAATTAACTCAAACCTAGTGAATAACTCGAGTTAAACATAATCCTCAAAGCTCTGCTTGTTTCTGCTGTGGTATTTTGGTTATCACACCAGCTGTGCTGACCTACTCTGGCTCTCATTCTCTGAGAATTCCCACAAAATTAACTCCAAGGTAGTGAATTAATCAAGTTTAACATAATCCTCAAAGCTCTGCTTGCTCCTGCCGTGGTATTTTGGTTCTCACACTGTCATGGTTAGCACTGGCCAGATGTTAATGCACCCATGAGTGTATGTCACACCAGCTGTGCTGACCCAGCCTGGCTCTGTCCTGTGCATTCCCACAAAATTAACTCAATTAAACCTAGTGAATAACAAAATTAACTCAATTAAACCTAGTGAATAACAAAATTAACTCAGTTAAACCTAGTGAATAACAAAATTAACTCAAACCGAGTGAATAACTCGAGTTAAACATAATCCTCAAATCTCTGCTTGCTCCTGCTGTGGTATTTTGGTTTTCACACCAGCTGTGCTGACCCAGCCTGGCTCTCTGTCCTGTGCATTCCCACAAAATTAACTCACACCTAGTGAATAACAAAATTAACTCAAACCTAGTGAATAACTCGAGTTAAACTTAATCCTCAAATCTCTGCTTGCTCCTGCTGTGGTATTTTGGTTATCACTCCAGCTGTGCTGATCCAGCCTGGCTCTGTCCTGTACATCCCCACAAAATTAACCCAATTAAACCTAGTGAATAACAAAATTAACTCAATTAAACCTAGTGAATAACAAAATTAACTCAAACCTAGGGAATAACTCGAGTTAAACATAATCCTCAAAGCTCTGCTTGCTCCTGCTGTGGTATTTTGGTTATCAAACCAGCTGTGCTGACCCAGCCTGGCTCAGTCCTGTACATCCCCACAAAATTAACCCAATTAAACCTAGTGAATAACAAAATTAACCCAATTAAACCTAGTGCATTAATGGAGTTATTCCCTCGTGTGCCCAGGGGAGCAGTACGAGCTGCACGCCGCCACGGCCACCACTCCCAGCGTGGTTGTGCACGTGTGTGACAGCGACGGTGACGGTGACAGCGCCGCGCCGCGGCGGCCGCGGCCCAGGATGGCGCAGACCCGCCGGCCCGACTACGCCCCCGCGCCCCTCAGCTGAGCCCCGGAACCGCCACGGAACCGCCACGGAACCGCCACGGAACCGCCGCTCCCGGGGGATCCCCGCTCAGCCCGCTCCAGGGAACGATTCCCAGTGGTGATCCGTGTGCTGGGTGGGTTCCTGCATCCCTGGGAGCAGAGGAGGGGACACTGTGGGACGTGACAGGGCAAACTGGGATTGTCTTGGGGGAGGCACTCCTTGTTCTGACTCCCATAAATCCTCCAAGTGATGCTGTTTGGAAAACCTTGGGATAACAGGGTTGGAAAGATGATGGGAGTTTGGGAACTTAACCCTTTTTTCTTACACTAGGTTTTGTGCATGTTTCTTCTTGGTCTTCTAAAGTAATTTGCTTTCTTTTGTAGAGTTTCTCCCAAGTTTCTGGAAATCTGGGAATGGTTTCAAGTATTTATTATCTCAGCATCCCAGAATTCCTCCTGGATGTGTACATACATGATGTATTTATATTTGGTTTTCTTGGCACTCGTTTTCCAGCAGGATCCAATTCTTCCAGCGCCTGCTTTTGGTGCTCTGGAAGTTGTGCTTTTAAAATTTTAACCTTTGAAATTCCTGCAGAGGGTTTTACCTGGCAAAGCAATGGAAAAACGTGCAATGGGAGAGCTGTTGGAATACATGGATTTTAAATTATTTCAGTTCAAGTAGTTTATATCTTCAATAGGATTTGTTTGGGAGCTTTGACTTTTGGGGGGGAAAAAGGACTCAAATAATGCTGATGGTGCATATTCAGAGCAGGAGGATTTTTCCAATGAAAAAAAATGATGGAGAAACTTGAATGTGCATTTTTGGTGAGTAAAGATTTGCTAGGGATTGGAAAATTCCACCCAGGAAGCAGTGAGGGGAGCTGGAGTGCCTTTCCCTTGTCCATTCCCACTCCAAGCTGCACACTTGGATCTTTTTCTACTGGCTTTCGATATTCCAGAAATCCAAACTTGCTGAGCTTTGCTTCCAAACTCAGCTGGCATGAAATGCTTAAAGCCAAGGAATGCTGATTTAAGCATTGGGAATATGTGGGAGAAGCTTTAGGGCTTTTTTTATGGCAGTGTTTAAAGGCTCCTAAACGCAAATTTCAAAGAAAAAAGATGGCAGAAATATTTTATTACTGTTTTTTAAACTGGAGATCCTCACCTTGAAACAGGGTTCAGGATTTTTTAGAGGAGATAGGAATTGCTCTCCATAGAAAATACCACTTGGGCTCTTGGAAAAGGGATGTTGGAGCCTCTCGTGGTGTTTTAGGATCAAACTGTGGCTCTCTCTTGGTTTGCTTTTGCCACAGTTGGGCTGAGAAGAGATTGAAGCAAATTGTTGACTGAAATTCCTGGTTCACTCCTGGGTTTTTAAATCATATTTGTTTTAAAAAGAATGGAGCCATTCCAGGCCATGGTGGGGGGAAAAACAGGGTGTTCTGGAAGGCCTGGAGTTCCTGACTGGAACAGAAACCTGGGCCTAGAGACCAGGAATACACTGAATTTTCTGCTCTAGCTTGGATTGTTATTCCCTGGAAACTGGAACAAAGCCTGGTTCTGGTGTCTGAGTGGGAGCTGTTCCGTGGATCGCTGGAGCTGGACACACAGGAAAATCAGATTATTTGGGGTTACCCTCAGCCGGCTCCACGTGCTGCATTCAACACCCAAAATAAAGGAATTAAGTGGAGAAAAACTTCATAGGTTTGCCACAACTGCCTTGAAGCCTTTCCAAGACTTTTCCATGTTTCTCAAGTGACTGCTGGACTTTGTGTCTCACCACCTTCAGTTGAAAACATTGGGAATAATAATTCCTGTCCTGTCCTTTTTCCATGAAAAATCAAAGCATGAGTTTGGCAGTAGAAACCGGGGTGGCTGCTGATGTGTGCCCTACAAAAGCAGAGCTGCTTTTCAGTTCAAACCATCAAGAAATCTGATTTTTGTCATTTTAACACCTGACCCCTGCCTGAGGTGGGAACCAGGGAAATCTTGGAATGCTCAGAGTGTGCTCCTGGTCGGGTCTGCCACCTCCTGTCCTCATGACTCCAGTGTGCTGCTTGCTTTTTCTGGTTCTTTTATTTTTGTAATGTTCCAATGGATGCTTAGTTGCTATTTTATACACTTGTATAGCACGGGGCAGATTGAAATTAAAATATTTTGTTGTCTTCTTGTAAATGTCCTGGTGTTTCCTGCATGGAACCACTCCAAGTTCAGTGCCAAAGTGGGAATTTTCAGCTCCCAGAGGGGCAGAATGTTGTGCCAGGCCCTCATAAATGGATTTCTAGGAAAGCTTTCCAGCCTTCAGAGAATCCCAATGTGAGAATCTGCTCATGAAGAAAACCCACTGGGGGTTATCCCACTGAAAACCTGATTCTTCTGTGCCTCAAGTTCCTAATAAAGGCACCAACACCCTCCTGATCCAGAATAATCCCTGTGCATTCATAATACATTAGATATTTATATTAAAAAATGAATAATTTGGGTTTTTTCCAGAGAGGTTCTGGCTTCCCCATCCCTGCAAGTGTCCAGGGTCAGGTTGGATGGGGCTTGGAGCAGCCTGGGATAGTGGAAGGTGGAATGAGAAGAGCTCTGAGATCCCTCCATCCCAGAATATTCCATGGAATGGAATACGAAAATACATCAGGATTTAAATGGCTTTACCTGAGAACTTTTGTTGCAAAAGAAATGAAGGAAAACCGTGAAGGTTTTGCTGTGGGTAGGGATGGAAAGAGGAATTTCTGGTACTCAAAGCCTGCCCTTGTTACCAAGGTGAAGGCAGCGGCCTCTAAAGGATAAAAGTTTGTTTTTAATCAGATTTGTTTTCCAGAGCAGCACCGAGTGTGGGAACTCTGCTGTTTGAAACTGAGCCGTGGATCAGTTCTTGGTTAGTCCAGACTTGCCAGGGGTGGGGAAGGAATGACCTCCAGCAGCTCTGGAACCATTTGGACAATTTTTGAACCCTCTTTGAACAATTCCAGCAGGGATTTTTCCCTTGGCATCATCACCTGCCTGCTCAAGTTCTGCTTTTGGCTTGTCTTGGGGAACACAAGTTCTTCATTTCTGCTTTTATCATGCCTTGCCCAACACACTTCAGGGACCATTTCCAGAGAATTACTCCTTGCTAATGCTTTTAATAATTCATAGTTGGATCTGGAAAGACAAAACAGTGATAAAGACATTCCCCAAGGCACCGGTAAAGAACATTTTGACATTAGGCTTTCAAATAATCCCAGATTTTCAGTGTTACAGGGAGTGAGGCAGGAGCACAGAGGTGACTCCAATGACAAGGGACACGACGGAGCTGGCAGGGCTGGATTCATTTTCCTGACAAAATTTCCATAGATAACGGGGCTGTCACATTCCAGACTTTCTGTCATGTTGAGTCTGTGTGTGTTTCCCTGCCAGGAATTCCTTTTGTTTGGAATTCCTTTGGAGCATGGCCAGGGGAGGGAACAGGGCTGGAAAACAGATCCTGGCAGGAGCAGCTGAGGGAGCTGGGGGGGTTTGGAATGGACAGGAGGAGGCTCAGGGGAGCTCATTGCTCCCCACAACTCCCTGACAGGAGGGAAAGGAGGAGAGGAAATGGGCTGGAAGTGCACCAGGGGAGGGCAGGCTGGAGATGGGGAAAGAAAAATTCCCTGCAGTGGGATGAGCTGCCCAGGGAGTGATGGAGACAATTCCCTGTCTCTGGAATTGTCCGGGAGGAGTCTGGGTGTGGCCCTTGGGGTGATGCTGGTGCTGCTGGTGGGACTGGGTGCTCCTCAAGGCTCTTCCCACCTTGAATATTCTGGAATTAAAGCCTTAAAGCAGGATTAAATCGCTGGATCCGAAGGATTTCCAGAGGTTCGAGGAGGTGCCCATAGGTGGAGCTAAATACCCAACAATGGTTTTATCCTGAATAAAGCCAACTCCACACTCAGCCTGCAGCTCTGGCTCCCATCCACAGCAGATGTGGAAAAGATCTTGGACATCCCTTCCAGCCCTCACCATTCCATGGGTTTATGATCCCACCTTCACAGACTGCTGTTGGGCACTTCTCTTTGGAGATCCCTTCGCTTTGAAGGAGCCACACACAGAGAAAAGTGGCTGGTGCCAGATGGAAAAGGGAAATTTTGGGTGCCACTGGTGGCTCTGTATGTGTGATCCTAATCCCTGGGGTGTGGGGGATTTACAGAGGAGTTCATCCAGATAATTCCCTGATGGGAGTTAAGGTCAGGCTGATGGGAGGAGGTTCAGCCTGGAGGAAACTCCTGGGAGAACCCAGAGCCTGAAGGGGGCTCTGGAAAGGAGGAAGAGGGGGGTTTTACATGGGCAGAGAGTGCCAGGACAAGGGGAATGGCCTCAAACTGAAAAATCACAGGTTTAGATGGGATATTAGGAAAAATTCCTCCCTGGAAGAGTGGGCAGGCCCTGGCACAGGGTGCCCAGAGCAGCTGTGGCTGCCCCTGCATCCCTGGCAGTGCCCAAGGCCAGGCTGGACACTGGGGCTGGAGCAGCCTGGGACAGTGGGAGGTGTCCCTGCCTGTGGGACATGATCCTGAAAATCCCTTCCAGCCCAATTCTGGGATTCTCTCAAGTGCCTGTAACAGCAGTGTGGATTTTTTTACCTTTCCTAGGAGCTGAACCACACTGAGCCTTCGTAACTAAGGTAATGATCCATTTATTGATGTTATTTGAGTGGGAAAACACAGGAGCTGCCATGAAAAGCAGCTTTCCCCGCTCAGCAGCACAACCCTCCCCAAAACCGTGCCAGTCCCTTCCCTGGAAGGTCGTGGGAGCCTGGATGGCTCCGTGTGCTGCCAAGGCATGGAAAGTTCTTGCTGAATGCCTCTCCCACACAGCACAATTTGGCAGAGGGATTACAGCTGCCATGTGCTGCACCTGCTTTTTAATCTGCTGGACAAATTCTGGCTGCTCAGGCTCTCTCCTGAATCAGCAGGAGCTGTTGGACGTGCAGGAATGCTGGGCTGGAGCTTCCTGGGCTCCCGTGGGAGCTGCCACGCCACCAGTGCCCTGTCATTAAAGTGTGTCAGAGTTTCCATTCTGCCGCCCTGCCAGGAGACAGCTCCCAGGGCTGAGCTCCTGCAGCAGGGAGGGTTACTCAGCAAATTGCTCAGGGCTTTTGTTGGCTGGGTTTTAATCAGGGTTTTAATATAATGGAGATTTTTAGTGTTGTCTGAGACTTCAGAGTGAAGAGCTGGGGCTCATCCAAATGGATCCCAGACTTTCCTGGTGGGTACAGCAGCCCTGGAATTCTGGAAGATTCCTTGAGGAAACAGCCTCAGGCTGGGCTAGGGGAGGCTCAGCTTGGGCAGCAGCAGGAATTTGCCCATGGAAAGGGAGCTCAGGCCTTGGCAGGGGCTGCCCAGGGAGCTTTGGAGTGCCCATCCCTGCAGGTGTCCCAGCAAGGGCTGGAGGTGGCCCTGAGTGCTCTGGGCTGGGGACAAGGTGGGCCTGGGGCACAGCTGGCACTGCCTGGGCTGGGAGGGCTTTTCCAGCCCCTGGGATTCAGGGATTCTGGGATCTGTGAAATGCAGGACAGCACACCTTGGGCAGTGCCTTGTTTCAGCCAGAGCCGCCTTACACAGACTGGAAATGCAATTAAAAACCAGATTTTTCCCCACAGCTTTTTTCCCTCCTCTACAAGAAGTAAAACTCCAAGTGTCCTTCACAACTGCAGGACACTCCTGTCCTGCCAGGCAGCAGCTTTGACCTTCAGTGTGAGAACCAGGAGGATCCTGCAATTCCCTCCCCCAGGAATTCTGTTCCCTGTGCGCTCCCTGCATCCTGCCCCGGCTCTGAAAGCACAGGTTTCACACACAGCATCTGAAATACACCTTTGAGAAATGGCTGGGCTGGACAGAACGTTCCTTGCAGCGTTTGGAGTTCCCTGCTTGCTTCTGCAGCTCTTGAGATCAGGAACAGCAGCTGAGGAAGCCTTGGAATGAGACAGATGATTCCAGAGAGGGCTGGGAGGAGGAGGAGGAGGAGGAGGGAAGGACTAATCAAACACTGTGGTTAATTGTCCACCAAAGCTCACGGTGATGCTTTTCCTTGGCAAACATCAGGCTCCAGAAAAAATCTGTCCCAAGAGCTGCAGTGTGAGCAGAGACCCTGACACTGGGAGATAAAGAGGCCGGGAAGAGCAAATCCCTGAGCACAAGTGGCAGCAGGAACAATCCCAATCCATGGCTCAGCTCCCGCCTTGCTGGCACGGGGAAAGCTCTCAGAACTCCTTACCAGAACGCTTTGGACATGAAATCCTACTGGAAATCCATTTCTTACATCCCAGGGCAGCCAGGAGTAATATGAGTTCTGGGAAGTCGAGTCCTTTCTGGTGGCCTGGAGTGGGAACAGGGACAGTGTTGGGAACAGGGACAGTGTCAGGAACAGGGACAGTGTTGGGAACCGGGACAGTGTCGGGAACAGGGACAGTGTTGGGAACAGGGACAGTGTCAGGAACAGGGACAGTGTCAGGAACAGGGACAGTGTCAGGAACAGGGACAGTGTTGGGAACAGGGACAGTGTCGGGAACAGGGACAGTGTTGGGAACAGGGACAGTGTCGGGAACAGGGACAGTGTTGGGAACAGGGACAGTGTCAGGAACAGGGGCAGTGTCAGGAACAGGGACAGTGTCAGGAACAGGGACAGTGTTGGGAACAGGGACAGTGTCATGAACAGGGACAGTGTCATGAACAGGGACAGTGTCAGGAACAGGGACAGTGTTGGGAACAGGGACAGTGTCGGGAACAGGGACAGTGTTGGGAACAGGGGCAGTGTCAGGAACAGGGACAGTGTTGGGAACAGGGACAGTGTCAGGAACAGGGGCAGTGTCAGGAACAGGGACAGTGTCAGGAACAGGGACAGTGTTGGGAACAGGGACAGTGTCATGAACAGGGACAGTGTTGGGAACAGGGACAGTGTCAGGAACAGGGACAGTGTTGGGAACAGGGGCAGTGTCGGGAACAGGGACAGTGTCATGAACAGGGACAGTGTTGGGAACAGGGACAGTGTCAGGAACAGGGACAGTGTTGGGAACAGGGGCAGTGTCGGGAACAGGGACAGTGTCGGGAACAGGGACAGTGTCGGGAACAGGGACAGTGTCGGGAACAGGGACAGTGTTGGGAACAGGGACAGTGTTGGGAACAGGGACAGTGTTGGGAACAGGGACAGTGTCGGGAACAGGGACAGTGTCAGGAACAGGGACAGTGTCGGGAACAGGGACAGTGTCGGGAACAGGGACAGTGTTGGGAACAGGGACAGTGTTGGGAACAGGGGCAGTGTCAGGAACAGGGACAGTGTCAGGAACAGGGACAGTGTTGGGAACAGGGACAGTGTTGGGAACAGGGACAGTGTCGGGAACAGGGACAGTGTCATGAACAGGGACAGTGTTGGGAACAGGGGCAGTGTCAGGAACAGGGATGGAGAGGGCAGCACTGGCAGTGTTCCCTCAGCACTGAACGCCTTCGTTTGTGCTGCTGAGTCACCCAGAGCTGCTCCAGCACTGCCCAGCCTGGCTGCTGGGGACCAGGAGAGGCACAGAAGGGCTGGATTTGCTCCATTCCCATTGTGTTATCCCAAGGACGCTCCAGGGAGCTGCTGCCTCCTGCCCAGGAGGGTGGGAAGGGATTTGGTGCTGTTTCGGTGCTGTTGCCCAACCTCAGCATCAGTCACCACAAACCCAGTGCTGTTCCAGCTGGATCCTGGCTCTGGGAATGCCAGGCTCCTGATGATCCCAGCCTGGCTGCCACCAGGGCTCTGCCATCTGCACCTGCTGCTGCCTCTGCTTCCAAACATCTCCATTTCCCTGTGGGATGAGCCAGAGGGAGCAGCAAATTCTGCACCAGCTAAGCAGCTCCACACAGAGGGACTGGGACAGAAACCACTGCAGGGGATCTCAGCATCAGGCCAGGGACAGGCATGGAACCATGGAATGTTTTGGCTGGGAAGGGACCTGAGAGCCCACCCAGTGCCACCCCTGCCATGGCAGGGACACCTCCCACTGTCCCAGGCTGCTCCAGCCCCAGTGTCCAGCCTGGCCTTGGGCACTGCCAGGGATGCAGGGGCAGCCACAGCTGCTCTGGGCACCCTGTGCCAGGGCCTGCCCACCCTGCCAGGGAACAATTCCTGATTCCCAAGAGCCCATCCAGCCCTGCCCTCTGGCACTGGGAGCCATTCCCTGGCTCCTGTCCCTGCAGCCCTTGGCAATTGTCTCTCTGCAGCTTTCCTGGGGCTCCTTCAGGCCCTGCAAGGCCACCCTGAGCTCAGCCCAGAGCTTCTCCTGCCCAGGCTGAGCAATGCCAGCTGTGCCAGCCTTTCCTGCCAGCAGAGCTGCTCCAGCCCTCTGCTCATCCTGGAGCCTCCTCTGGGCTCTCCAGCAGCTCCACGTCCTCCCTGTGCTGGATCCCAGAGTTCCTGTGCATGGGCAGCCCCAGGATTGGGGATAGGATCCATGCTTGGAGTCCCTGTGTTCCAGCCCAGCACATTTACTCGGTCCCAGCCTCAGTTTATTGCACATTATCAATCAAAGTGAAATGCCAGGGGATTTTTCTTCGGGAGACAGAACAGAAGGCTTTTGTGCTGGGTTTGCCGTGGGTGGAGCTGGGGAGGAAGCAATCCTCCTCCTTTGGAGCTGGAGAAATCTCCCCAGTTATTTGCACTGACTGTGCCCTGAGTGCATTTGCTTTGCTGGCCAGTGACTCTTTGGGCCATGGAGGAAAATCCTGGCACACCTTGAAAGGAAAAGCAGCCTTGGTTTGACACACCTGGCCAGGGGTGGCTGCTGGAGGCCTGGCCCAGCCACCACAGCCCTGAACTGTGCTCTCAGGGGTCACAGCGGTGCAGGTTGGATATCTCAGGATATTTTTCCCTGGAACAGTGGTCATTCCTTGGGATGAGCTGCCCAGGGAGTTGGTGGAGTCTCTGGCTCTGGGAGTGTTCAGGAGTGTGGATGTGGCCCCTGGGGTGATGCTGGTGGTGCTGGGTGATTTTGAAGGTTTCCTCCAGCCCTGATGATTCTTTGACCCTGTAAAAGCCACACTTGCAGGTAACTTGTTGTTGATCTCAGTTTTTAAAATAGCCAACCCCGAACCCAGCCCATTCTGTGATCCAAACCCCTGGAGACTTTGGATGTTGCAGCTTACATTAAATGGAACTGTTGATACCTTGGTTATTTCACGTTTGTTGGTAGTTTAAGCAGTTTTGGGTTCTGGTTTATTGCCTGCTGCAATGAGCAGCATCCAGAGCATGGAACCCTCTGCAAGGCTGGGTTGGACAGGGATGGGAACAACCTGGGAGAGTGGAAGGTGTCCTGCCCACAGCAGGGCTGGAATGGGATGGCATTTCAGCTCCCTCTCCACCAAACCATTGGATGTAACTGTGTATGTGAATTTTTGGGTGAGATTCAAAAGAAAAAAAAAATCCCACGGAACGTTTTTCTGTTGTGGGGAACAATAAGGGGGTGAATTCTGAACTTCAAGCGCAGTAGAGCAAACAAAGGTTTTGTTTTCCAGCCCCTGCTTTGCCCTAGAAAGCTCCACTTTGAGGGACACCCCTCTGACTCTTTTCCCTCATCCCCTGCAATTAAATCACGGCTGTCAACGTGTTTAATTAATTTGCCATCAGAAGCTTTATTACCTTTAGTGAAGGATGGAAAGCACTGAAGATGTTAAAGCTCAGCTTTGCTAGGCCAGAGCTGAGTGGAGGAGAATTCCAAATGAACACTAGATCAAGGCAAAGGATTGAAGTGTCCCCCCCCACCTCCCAGCCCCTCATCATTCCCAGTGCTCCTCGCTGTCCAGAGCACTCCTCTGATGGTCACAGCTGGTTAAAACTCCCAAATGGACAAGAATCCCATTTATTTGTTTTAATTTGGGTTAAAAGGTGATGCCATGCTGAGCTTTTTTTGATGGGGGTTGAGCTGGTCATAACACCAGGATAAAAAACATCCCCTCAGTGAGATCTGCTGGAAAATATTTGGATGGTAAAAGTATTGCATTAATGGGCTTTGATTAATGGAGGGTGTTTGGAAACGAAACCTTCCAAACAAAAGGAATAATGTGCTATATCTGGTGGAGGGGTTGATCAACAGGAATTCACTTTTTCCATTTCCTTGTGTGGAACAAACAAAGGAGGCTTAAAATTAGTAAATCCTTTAGTCATGGCATCAGGAATGGCATGGTGGAGTAATCACAGAGTTATGGAATGGCTGAGTTGGACGGGACCTTAAGGATCATCCAGCTCCACCCCTGCCATGGGCAAGGACACCTCCCACTGTCCCAGGCTGCTCCAGCCCCAGTGTCCACCCTGGAACTGAACATTCCAGGGAAGGGGCAGCCACAGCTGCTCTGTGCCAGGGCCTCTCCACCTTTACAGGCAAGATTCTGTCTCAATTTCTAATCCAAAACTACTCCCAGTTGGACACAGCAGGAATTTGCCCATGGAAAGGGAGCTCAGGCCTTGGCAGGGGCTGCCCAGGGAGCTTTGGAGTGCCCATCCCTGCAGGTGTCCCAGCAAGGGCTGGAGGTGGCCCTGAGTGCTCTGGGCTGGGGACAAGGTGGGCCTGGGGCACAGCTGGCACTGCCTGGCCTTGGAAATCTTTGCCAGCCCCAGGAATATCCTGGGATTCTGCACAATCCAATGGGTTTTGTAGCAGTCTGGGATTACCATGGAAGAACTGCTCTCCCATGGGAAGTTTGGATCTTCCAAAGTGTCTTTGTGTGGATCTGAAGCTGTTTCCACCCTCAGCTTTTCCTTTACCTGCACCATTTCCTGAGGATGTTTCCTTTTCAGTCATGAGGCAGCAGAGGTTTGGGAATTTTTAAAAGGAGGGAACCAGAGTAATTCATTAAAACATCTCAGCAATTAACTTCAACTCTTTTACAAACATTGTGGTTAAGGTCAGCTCTTCCCTTGCTGGTGCTGGTGTTATCCCTGGATTGAGGCAACAAACACAGGCTGGGCAGCACCAGTGGCTTTTCCAGTCCTGACAGATCCAGAACAGGATTCAGCCTTTGCTGCTGGCCAGGGAAGAATGAGAATCCTGAATTTAGCACCAGTCCTTACTGAAAGCAGGAGGAAACTCTGGCAGTCTGAGTTAAGGGGGGACAGTTTCACTCCTGTCTGGCCTATTGTTTTGAGTGGGAGGGAATTCAAAAAACCTGGGATGACTTGTTTGCCCAGGAGGGAAAGAAATACCTGAAGTGAGGACAACATGGGAGGTGAGAGGGAAAAGTCCCTGTGTGGATAAAAGGGCACCTGAGAAGTGCAGGAGCAGAGCAGGAAGAACCTGGGTGAGATTCAGGGCTGGGGAATGTGGTGGGAGGGAGCTTGGGGGCAGAGCCTGCTCCAGTCCATCCACAGCATCCATGTGTGGGCACTCCAGAGGGCACCCAGGAATCCCAGGATGGGCTGGGAGGACCTGAGAGCCCACCCAGTGCCAGCCCTGCCATGGCAGGGACACCTCCCACTGTCCCAGGCTGCTCCAGCCCCAGTGTCCAGCCTGGCCTTGGGCACTGCCAGGGATGCAGGGGCAGCCACAGCTGCTCTGGGCACCCTGTGCCAGGGCCTGCCCACCCTGCCAGGGAACAATTCCTGATTCCCAATATTGAATTCCTTCCTGTCCTGTCACTTCATCTCCTTGTGAAAATCCCTCTCCAGCCTTCCTGAAGCCCCTCCCGGTACTGCAAAGCTTCTGTAAGATCCCCCTGGAGCTCTGATTGTCCACAACATTTCCAGTAGAGCCCTAATCCCCATCCCCTCCCTATAATGTCCTTTGTTTTCTCTTCAGACATAAAAAAAAGAAAGGAAAACATATTTATCTGTCATTCAAAGTGCAGCAGAAAGCTCAGCAGTAGGAAGGAGCTCTGAAGCTCAGTGATTGCCCCATTCTTGGAAATGTCCCAGGCCAGGCTGGACGGGGCTTGGAACACCCTGGGATGGTGGAAGGTGTCCCTGCCATGGCAGGGGTGGGATGAGAAGGGTTTTCAGCTAGAAAATTAATTTTGAGCAGTGCCAGGATGTCACCAGGGGCAGCTGCAGCCTCAGGCACTTTGGGGAGCTCTGTCCCTGTCCCTGTCCCTGTCCCTGTCCCTGTCCCTGTCCCTGTCCCTGTGCCTGTCCCTGTCCCTGTCCCTGTCCCTGTCCCTGTCCCTGTCCCTGTCCCTGTCCCTGTCCCTGTCCCTGTTCCTGTCCCTGTCGCTGTCCCTGTCCCATCCCTGTCCCTGTCCCTGTCCCTGTCCCTGTCCCTGTCCCTGTCCCTGTCCCTCTCCTATCCCTGTCCCTGTCCCTGTCCCATCCCTGTCCCTGTCCCTGTTGTTCCTCACACACTGAGGGCAGATGATCGCCCCAAAATCAAAATCAATTTTTTACCATCAGCACTTCCTGCAGCTCTCACATGCCTCAGCTGTGTGGGAGTTTTTGGCTGAGCAGCCTTGGGGCAGTGCTGGGCTCGGTTCTCCAACCTCGGGGATCCCGTGAAGCCCCAGCGAGCGCATGGGGCTGAGCTGCAGAGGGAAGAGAAGGATTTGCCTGGAAGAAGGGAGCCGGTGTCCTCCTCCTCAGCCAGGTGCTGCTCCCAGGTAAGGATTTCAGAGCTGAGTTTGCATAACCTCAGCCCGCACCGGTGAGCGGAGAGGAAACAAACCCTGCCCTGAGCCCATGTGCCAACCAGGGAATGGCCACGGAAATCCAGGATGGGTTGGGATGGGAGGGACCACAGCCCATCCAGTGCCACCCCTGCCACGGTGGACACCCTCCGAAAGTCCAGGAGAAGCTGTGGCTGTCTCATCCCTGGAAGTGTCCAGGGCCAGGCTGGAACAGCCTGAGATGGTGGAAATCCCTGCCCATGGAATTGGGTGATCCTTGAGCTCCCTCCCAACCCAAACCACTCCTGATTCCCTGACCTGGCTCCTCTGCTGCTGCTCAGGAAAGTGTTTTGGGAGCAATTCCAAAAGTTCTGGCTCTGCCTGAAGCCCATGAATGTGGTTTGGCTTTGCTTACACCATTGGAATGAATTTTCTCCTCCTGACATGGCTAAACCCATGGAAAACCAGGGTAAGGAGGGATGAGCAGCTCAGGGCAGAGCAAATCCACACCAGTCCTCCAGTGAAGGCTGCAGGGGTGCAGCTGCACATCCAGGGGCAATCCAGTGGAGCAGGAACAGAGGCTCCAGAGGTTTGGGCAGGCTGGGAATCAGCTGCTGTGGTTCTGGTGTGTGCTCAGGGGAAAACCAGCCCAGCAGGAAGACAGCGGGGCTGCCTGCAGAGAAAAACTTATCTGGACCTCACACCATAACACTTCTAAAGAAGAGGAAATGAGATAAAGAAATTACTCAGGGCTGCTGCTGCCTCTGAAAAACTTCCTTGATAAGGGAGGCAAGGCTGGGGCTCACATGCTGCAGGTGGTTTGGGCAGGGAGCTTCAGCTCAGTTAACAGAAAGGCCTTTTCCAGTTCAGCTTCTCAGGACAGAAGGTTCTCCTGCCCCTGTGATTTAGTTTTTTTCCTGAATTGGGGTTTTTTTGAGGTCTTTCCTTGTGCATGGAGGATCCTCCTCTCCTGACATTCCCCAGTGTCTTGGTGCAAATTCCTGGGAGCTGGGAGAGGATGTTTGCACAGATCCTTTTCCCTGCACCACGGAGGCATCTTTGATCTCTCATTCCTCTGCCAATGACACAATGAAAACTGATTTCTGAGCAGAAAACATCTCTGCTTCTCAGTGTGCTGGGAGCTCTTTCCCCATGGAAAGGGAGCTCAGGCCTTGGCAGGGGCTGCCCAGGGAGCTTTGGAGTGCCCATCCCTGCAGGTGTCCCAGCAAGGGCTGGAGGTGGCCCTGAGTGCTCTGGGCTGGGGACAAGGTGGGCCTGGGGCACAGCTGGCACTGCCTGGGCTGGGAGGGCTTTTCCAGCCCCTGGGATCCTGGGATTCTGGGATCTAAAATGCCCTCTGAGGTGATTGGATTCTGTGGAGGAAAATCCAAAGGTTCAATGGTGTTTTTGCTGAAGGATCACCTGTTAAAGGCTTTCAACATTTTAAATGCTGGAGGATGAACCAACCTCCAGTGATTCAAGGCCAGGTTGGACATTGGGGCTTGGGACAGTGGAAGGTGTCCCTGCCATGGCAGGGGAGGGACAAAATGATCTTTAAGGTCCCTTCCAACACAAAACATTCTGGGATTCTGTGTGTTCCTGGGAAGTTTGTTTGAGTTTGGGATCCAGAGTCTGACCTTTCTCCCTAGATCCCAGGAGATTCTGCTCAGCCTGTGGGAGCTGATAACCCAAACTTTCACTCAGGGGAACACAGAATCCCAGACTGGGTTGGGTTGGAGGGACCTCAGAGCCCACCCAGTGCCACCCCTGCCATGGCAGGGACACCTCCCACTGTCCCAGGCTGCTCCAGCCCCAGTGTCCAGCCTGGCCTTGGGCACTGCCAGGGATGCAGGGGCAGCCACAGCTGCTCTGGGCACCCTGTGCCAGGGCCCCAGTCAGGAGGGGAGATGAGCTCAGGGGAGGAACCTTCCCAGGACCCCTGGGAACAAGAAACTCCATCTTTGGGCAGCACTAACCCAAATTTCCTCTGTCTGGTCCTTAAAGGTGTGAGTGGTGATTGGACCCATCAGAATGAACCTCATCAAAATAATCTCCCCAGCCCCTGAGCCTCAGCTGAGGGCTCAGAATTCCTCTGCAGGAAGGGAATTCCATTTAACCCCGTTCTGGGGGTCAGAAGCTTCCCCATCCAGCCCCTCCAAAGCTGCAGCTGTCAGCACATTTTTAATTTAACACTGGGTGTTTTTTTCCAGTCTAATTGCATTTCAGTGGCAGCTCTGGAGCCTTTGCTGCATCCCTGAGCTGTGGCCCTGCTCCCACTGCTGCTGCCAGGGGAAGCTCTGGGTCCTGGCAGGGACTGTGCAAACGGGGGGCTCCAAACCTTTGTTTTTAGGACTTTGGGGTTGTATCCATGCAGGGACAGCAGCAGGTGAATGAACCTCCCCTCATGGCCAGGGCTTTTCTGGAAGCCCATCCCTTGTAGGGTGACTTGGAAAAGCTCAATCTAAAATGATTTCTGCAGGGTTTGGGCAGGACTGGAGGTCCCATCCCACAGGGACTGGCCAAGGGCTTTGGCAGCTCTTTGGTGGGGGGACAGGCTTGGGATGGGGGATGGAGCTGGAGAAGGGCCTGGTCCCCTCCTGTCCCCTTGGCTTGGCCAAAAGGAGCAGAGCCAGGGCCTGGGAGCTGCTCGGGGCGCTGTGGGGCCAGGGGAGACAAAATTAGTCCTGAATTAGTGAATGAATTATGAGTTATTGAATGAATTCTGAATTAGTGAATGAATTCTGAGTTATTTCTCCCTCCCTCTCGCTCAGGAGCCCAGAGAACTCTGCCAGTGAGGGTTTGGACATCTCTGGTCCTTCCCCCTGATTTTCTGGTGTTACCATACCACAAAGATCTGCACAGAAACGTTGTAGACCTCATCTATTCCTGTGCAAGGGCCACAGCAGCACTTTTCCAAGGAAAAGGGGAAATTCATTGAAAGAATAAAGTGTATTTTCTGCTCCCCATTCTTATTTTAGTATTTCTTTCCTCAAAACAAAAGTGAGGCCAATTTAAAACCAAAAGGCTTCCATGAATGCAGTTTCAAGAGATCTGCAAGACCCCGTGCTGTGAAATGTCCTTTGTCACCTTCCAGAGAAAACTTCCTGAGGGATCCCATCACTCCACAGGTCGTCATTGACCCAGGGAAATGAAATCTGTGGCTACTGACAGATCCAGGAGGGCAAAGAGAATTCCTACACGGAGCTGGAGCTCTTTAAAAACATATTAAATAATGATCTCCCTGTCACAGGCGCTCTCAAGCCCTCCCAAAGTCAAATAGAAGTTACAGATTTGCTTCTGGAACAATGGATCTGCTCTAATGGAGACACAAAATTCCCTGGGCTGGAGGTGACACTGGTGGGACTGAGGCCCCCACAGACCCTGAGATCTCCCAGAGCTCATCCTGAAATGCCCTGAAGGGACCTCAAAGCTCATCGAATTCCATGGCAGGGACACCTCCCACTGTCCCAGGCTGCTCCAGCCCCAGTGTCCAGCCTGGCCTTGGGCACTGCCAGGGATGCAGGGGCAGCCACAGCTGCTCTGGGCACCCTGTGCCAGGGCCTGCCCACCCTGCCAGGGAACAATTCCTGATTCCCAAGAGCCCATCCAGCCCTGCCCTCTGGCCCTGGGAGCCATTCCCTGGCTCCTGTCCCTGCAGCCCTTGGCAATTGTCTCTCTGCAGCTTTCCTGGGGCTCCTTCAGGCCCTGCAAGGCCACCCTGAGCTCAGCCCAGAGCTTCTCCTGCCCAGGCTGAGCAATGCCAGCTGTGCCAGCCTTTCCTGCCAGCAGAGCTGCTCCAGCCCTCTGCTCATCCTGGAGCCTCCTCTGGGCTCTCTCCAGCAGCTCCACGTCCTCCCTGTGCTGGGAATTCCAGGGCAGGGCAGGAATTCCAGGTGGGTCCCAGCAGGGCACAGTAGAGCCCCCGTGTCCCACAGAAGGGTCCCCCCCTTGCAGGCACCCCTGTCCCCTCAGCAGCTGGGTGACCTTGGGCTGGGTGACCTTGGGCTGGCAGGGTGCCCCCACTGCTGCCAGGGGAGGGCACAAGGGGTGGCTCCAGGGGTGCCCCCCTGCCCAACAGCTCCCTTCCCATTCCTGCCCCCAGCTGGACAAACAGCAGGCTCTTGGAAAAACCCAGCTCTGCAGAGATTGGGCAACTGAGAGGCGTTTTTAACGATTTTATTCCATTATCAATCTCCTAGAAGGGTGAGACACAGGAGATGTAAAACTCAGCACCATTCTGTCAGAAGCCAGGCTGTTTCTGGTTACAGTACCTTATATATAAATGCTTCCCAGCCTGTTGGCCTTTGCCACACGATGCTGCAATGCTTCTAACCCCAATCACTGATTATTTTACCCACGTGGTCCTGCTGCAATGCATCCTTCACCCTTCTAATTCTCCAAAAGACCTGCTCTGTCTGCAAGGCCGTGGTTTGAAACTTGTTTCCAGCTCAGTCTCTCTCAGCAATGTCCTCTCTATCCCATGGCTTTCCAGGTGAGCACACCTCATCTCAGGGTGCACACGGATGGACAAGGCTGTGTGAGCTGTCAGCCAGGCCTCGGGAATCCTCTGCAAACCCATTTCTCACACACAGCCCCTCTCCCATCCCAACGGGAGGCTCCTCTCCCGCAGCCCCTGCCCAGGAGGGATGAGGGAGGCTGGGCCAGGCGGTGACAGGAGCTGATTTTGTCCCAGATTTCCCCTGCGAGGAGGAAGCAGGGCCTGACTCTGCTGTCACTGACCACCCACACCCTCCTCCTCCTCCTCTTCCTCCTCTTCCCTCATCCCAGTCTGGCTCTCTCCTGGATCCAGTGCACCGTGGCCACCCCAGAGGGAGCCTTTGCCACCCTAACCCCATTTCTGAGCTGCTTTAATCCATTTATTTCACCAAACTGATTTCTCCAAAGGGCAGTTTCCCTCACCAGCCCTGGCCCATCCTTCCAGCAGCTTTTCCTGGTGATGCTCCAGGGCTGGGTTAAACTCTGGGACATCCTGCAGGCATTTGGGGGGTTCACTCAGGCACAACATTTCCTCATGTCCCAGGGTTTTGGTGGCCGTGCTTGGCTGGTGCCACTGGTCTGGGGAAGGGAATCACCTCCCCTGTGACTCCTCCTGGAGCCTGGGCCACCCCTGCAGCTTCTCCCTCTTCCTTGGGCCTCTGCCAGGCTTTAAAATTCACCAAAAACATCTCAAAGGGAATTCCATGGGGGCTGTGAAAACGGGAAGATCAGATCCTGCTGCAGGCTTCCCAAGGGCAAAGAAAAACTGAATTAGGCAGCCCTGGAGAGGGGAAATGGAGCAGGCAGGGTGCAGAAAGCCAGGATTCATCAGAGATTTGGGCAATTAACCCCACAGGCTGCTCCCTTACTTGGAGACAGCAACAGCTCAGGCAAGGAAAGCAGGGGCTGCATCCTGCCCCTGAGGAAAAATGGAATAAAGCTCTGGAAAAGTGGGCAGCAAGGAAATGCTGAGATGTTTTCATCCATTTGTTTGAATGCCTCAATCACCACCTCAGCTCCTCTCTCCTGCTGCTGCCCAAGCAGCTGGCAAAGAGTGTCAGGCAAGGAGAGGGCATGCCATGCCATGCCATGCCATGCCATGCCATGCCATGCCATGCCATGCCATCCCATGCCATCCCATCCCATCCCATCCCACCCCTGCTCATTGCAGCTGATGGGAGTCTGGAGGTTGCTGTCCCTTTTAGGGGCCGTGGGATGGATGTGCCCTGGCCCAGGAATGCTGAGGGGATGTTATCCCACATCAGCAGCATCCTCTGAAGGGGGTCAAATGCATCTTTCAAAGCTGATAAATTCATTTTGTAGCTTCCAGGTGGGCACTGATGGATCCCCCTCTGGCTCAGTGGTAACCACAGACACTTATTCCTCATGTGGAAAGTAGGGTGAGGTTTTGGGTGGGTTTTTTAGTGTTTTGGTGGTGGCTCCCTTCAGTGAGGTGTTTGAGGGGAGCCCTGCAGTGACCTCCCCTTCCTGCTCACACCCCAAATGTGAAATTTCCCTGGGGGAAGGGGCTCGAGGAGTGCCGGGGCCAGGGCAGCATCTCGGGGATGTCCCAACCCCCGGAGCAGAGAGCTCAGAGCTCCCGGGGGCTGCAGCACCAGGGAGCAGCTGGAGCTCGCCCAGGAGGGATTGAGGTTGGATTTCAGGGAAAGGCTCTTCCCCAGAGGTGCTGGCACTGCCCAGGCTCCCCAGGGAATGGGCACGGCCCCGAGGCTGCCACAGCTCCAGGAGCCTTTGGGATGCCCAGGGTGGGATTGTTGGGGGGTCTGGATCCACAATCCCTGTGGGTTCATTCCCACTCAGGAATTCCACTCTTCCCTCTCTCCCGTGCTGCTCTGGCTCCGCATTCCCCGTGCCAGGAGCGCGGTGCCCCCTCAGCACCTCCCACCTGGGCACCTGCCCCGGGCACCGCTGCCCTCCCTCGCTCCCTCCCTCCCTCCCCGCGGGAGTTTCCCTGTCCTGCGCTCAGTGCCAGCCGGGCTGGTGGCCCCGCGCAGCCGGGAGGGCTCAGGACCTGTTCCCCGTCACCCGGGGGACTCCAGAGCTGCCATCGCCCCTGCTCCAGAGCTGCCATCGCCCCCGTTCCAGAGCTGCCATCGCCCCCGTTCCAGAGCTGCCATCGCCCCCGTTCCAGAGCTGCCATCGCCCCTGTTCCAGAGCTGCCATCGCCCCCGTTCCAGAGCTGCCATCGCCCCTCGTCCCGCCCCGGGAGCGGCCGGAGCCCCGCATCCTCCAGGTGTGTGCGGGCGCTCCGCGATGGGAGCGGCGCTGGGGGAGCTCCGGGGCTCGGCAGGGCCGCGCTGATGGACGGGCAGGGGCTGGGGCTCTGCTGCCAGGCTTTGTTTGCTGTTCCAGCCGTGCCAGTGTTTGCTCCTGGGGCTGGGAGCGATCCCACGGCAGGCGCATCCCGGGGGATAAACTCGGTCGGATGGGGCTTGTTTTTATCCAGGGAGGATTGCTGGGTTTTCCACTTCGGAATAGAGGAATGCAAATCCTGTGTGCAAGAAAAACTGAATTTCTGGGTTGTGATGAGGGAGAAGTGGGGGTTTGGGGAGAATCCGGTGTCCCCCAGTGCCCAGTGCTGCTCCCACAGCCCCGGTAGGAGCTGAGCTGAGGAGCGGAGCTGCCCGCTGAGCAGCGAGGGACAGCCCTGGACAGGGACAGAGGCACAGGCTGCGCATTTGCCAGGGACAGGAGGGGGCTGCAGGAGGTGCTGGCACATCCCAGAGCTGCAGCTCCCTCCCGCTGCCCCAGCCCGGGCAGGAGCGGTGCCCTGGATGCTGCTGTGTTGCAAAATTCCCGGCAGCTGGAGCGAGGAAATGCAGCTGCCTTGTGCAATGGGAACGGTGTCTGACCTACTTCCCTGCAGGAATAGCAGGGAAAGGAGCCAGGGAGGTCAGGGGATCCTTCACGGAGGTGGAGAAGCACCAGAATACTTGGAAGGCAGAAAATCGGGGAGGTGGGTGATGTGCTGTGCTGATTTTTGCTCGGAGAGAGGAACACAGGCTTTATTTCTGGGTCATCAAACCACAAGAAGTTGTGATACAGATGTGTTTTCTAAAGGTGAGTGTTCCTCTAGGCTGTCTGGGTTTCTGGGGCTGCCTGAGGATGCTTTTGGCAGCAACAGAGAAAGGCTTGGAGATGTTTGCCTGGTGGAAATTAAAATAGAGATGCTCTGATTTGGGAGAGCTGGGAAAAGTGTTAAAATCTGTCATTTCACATCCACCTCTGTGTGTGTGATAAACATCACACTGAAACCTCAGCAGGGAAGAGAAACAGAGGCAGCCAAGAGTCACTTTTCATGGAATGGTTTGGGCTGGGAGGGACCTCAGAGCCCACCCAGTGCCAGCCCTGCCATGGCAGGGACACCTCCCACTGTCCCAGGCTGCTCCAGCCCCAGTGTCCAGCCTGGCCTTGGGCACTGCCAGGGATGCAGGGGCAGCCACAGCTGCTCTGGGCACCCTGTGCCAGGGCCTGCCCACCCTGCCAGGGAACAATTCCTGATTCCCAAGAGCCCATCCAGCCCTGCCCTCTGGCACTGGGAGCCATTCCCTGGCTCCTGTCCCTGCAGCCCTTGGCAATTGTCTCTCTGCAGCTTTCCTGGGGCTCCATCCAAGGCCAGGTTGGACACTGGGGCTGGAGCAGCCTGGGACAGTGGGAGGTGTCCCTGCCATGGCAGGGGTGGCACTGGGTGGGCTCTGAGGTCCCTCCAACCCAACCCATCTGGGATTCCACGAGGATTCTCCACCCTGTGATGAATTTCTCAGTGTTTCACTTTCAGCCTAAACCCCCGAGTGCTCAGATAATGAGTTCAGAGTGAAAAGCAGCTCAAGAAGTTGTTAATTAACAATTAAGTCCTGTGTGTGACCCTCCCCATGTTCTGCAGGAGCTGTGCTCCCTTGGCTGTGGCAGGCACAGAACACTCCAGGGAAACGCTCTCCTGAGGGATCCTGGCCACAAGAGCAGAGTCCTGGCTCTGTCCCTCCGTTTTCAGCAGCTCCTTGTGCAGCTTTTATTCCATGACAAGGCACAAACAAACCCAAGGAAGCCTCCAGGTCCCTCCTGTTCCTGCAGGGCCGTTCCCAGCAGCTGCAGGCTGTGCCCAGCCACGCTCCCTCCCACGCAGAGCTCCTGGAAACCACCCCTGAGCTGCCACCATCCCCTCCCAGAGCTGTCACTCCTGCCCCGGGCTCCTTTTCAGCCTGGATGGATTAGAAATGGTTTGAATGTACTTCCTCTTCAAAATCCCCGAACAACAGCAGCTCAGTGTTCTGGAGAAGGAATTGCTGAGCTGCTCCCATGGATTTACAGCTGTGGGAAGCCCTGAGAGCCACCTGGGGGTGCCAAGGCTGCTGTCACAGAAGTCACCTTGAGTGACACTGCCCCATTCAGGTGCTCAGGGGCTGGTGTCCTTCTCCAGATCATTCAAATGAGGGGCTGTGCTGGGTTGTCAGTCATGGATGAGGAAAGGCTGGCACAGCTGGCATTGCTCAGCCTGGGCAGGAGAAGCTCTGGGCTGAGCTCAGGGTGGCCTTGCAGGGCCTGAAGGAGCCCCAGGAAAGCTGCAGAGAGACAATTGCCAAGGGCTGCAGGGACAGGAGCCAGGGAATGGCTCCCAGTGCCAGAGGGCAGGGCTGGATGGGCTCTTGGGAATCAGGAATTGTTCCCTGGCAGGGTGGGCAGGCCCTGGCACAGGGTGCCCAGAGCAGCTGTGGCTGCCCCTGGATCCCTGGCAGTGCCCAAGGCCAGGCTGGACACTGGGGCTGGAGCAGCCTGGGACAGTGGGAGGTGTCCCTGCCATGGCAGGGGTGGCACTGGGTGGGCTTTGAGGTCCTTCCAACCCCAAATGATTTGATGGTTTGATGTTACCTGGCTGCTGAGGATCTGGGAATGCAGTGCTGACAGGATTCCTCTTATTCAGTGATTTACAGGTGGCACTGGAAAGGGGAAAGGACCCTTCAGCCTCTCGTGTGAGACTGAGAGCAGAGGCTGTGCCTGGGAGGCTTCTGGGTGTCCCCATTTCCTGCTCCTGGAGCTGTGGCAGCCTCGGGGCCGTGCCCATTCCCTGGGGAGCCTGGGCAGTGCCAGCACCCTCTGGGGAAGAGCCTTGCCCTAAAATCCAACCCCAATCCCTGCTGGGCCAGCTGCAGCCACTCCCTGGTGCTGTCAGGTCACAGGGAGCAGAGATCAGAGCTGTCCCTCTGTCTGGGACACTCCCCGTGCCTGGGGGGCTCAGGGAGGGGATCCTGAGCTTTAAACAGCAGCAGGGAGGTCGGGGTGAGATCTGTGACAGCTCCACACCGTGAGAGACTTCTGAGAATCCCAGGGGGTTTTGAAGGTGTTGGTGGGGATGGACCCAGCCATGGCTGGGTTGCAGATGGGAAATGAGGGTGGCTCTCCACATCCACCCAGGCTCCAGAGGCAAATCCCTCACTGAGGGGGGCAACCAGGGAAGGGAGACAGGAAAACCCCACCTCTATCTGATGCCATCCCCCGATTTTTACCCTTTTCTAGCCAGAGGAAGGAGGAAGCACCAAGGACAGGAAATCAGAATGCTGGCGCTGTCGAACAACACGGCCCTGAACCTGCTGCTCTCCAAGCTGCTCCAGGAGTGCCTGGAGCAGAGCAACAGCTCTGCAGCCCCGCAGGTGAGGAGCACCGGGGACCACCTGGAGATCGTCTACGTGCTGCTCATGCTGGGGCTCTTTGGCTTCTTCACCGTGGGGGTGATGGTGACCAACCTGCGGGCGCGACGCCTCGAGGGGCCCCGTGACCCCTACAACACCTACATCGCCTCGGACGCGTGGCACAGGAAGGACAGGGAGTACCTCCAGGCCAGGATCATCGAGAGCTACAAGCTCTGCTGCGTCCTGGAGAACCAGCTGGCCGTGGAGCAGCCGGGCAGGAAGATCCCCGAGGAGAAATGTTCCTAGGGAAAGGGGACGGGCTGTGCGTGGCACGGGGACGGTGTGAGTGGTGCTGCTGACCCTGCTGCAGAGCCACAGGCCTGGGCCAGGCTGGGGGAGCTGTGCTGGTGAGGATGATGGGGCTGGGATGTCCCCGTGCTGCCCCAGTGCCTCAGCACCCACACAGCCCCCACGAGATCTCCAGAGGCTCCCCTGGCCTCTCTCCACACCCGGCCGGGATCGGACTCTGGGAAGGGGCTCCTGGCATGGCTCTGGCACCCCATGGCTGCAGGGATTTGGGTGTTGAAGAGATCAGGGATGGGTCAGGAAATCCCAGAATCCCAGACTGGTTTGGGTTGGAGGGAGCTCAAATCCCATCCAGTGCCAGCCCTGCCATGGCAGGGACACCTCCCACTGTCCCAGGCTGCTCCAGCCCCAGTGTCCAACCTGGCCTTGGATGGAGCTACAGAAGAGCTGAAGAGAGACAATTGCCAAGGGCTGCAGGGACAGGAGCCAGGGAATGGCTCCCAGTGCCAGAGGGCAGGGCTGGATGGGCTCTTGGGAATCAGGAATTGTTCCCTGGCAGGGTGGGCAGGCCCTGGCACAGGGTGCCCAGAGCAGCTGTGGCTGCCCCTGCATCCCTGGCAGTGCCCAAGGCCAGGCTGGACACTGGGGCTGGAGCAGCCTGGGACAGTGGGAGGTGTCCCTGCCACGGGAATGGGATGAGTTTTATCTCCCTTCCAACCCAAACCATTCTGGGATTCTCTGATTCTCTACAAAGGCAAAGCTTGATGTTCCTGGTGTGAAATTACAGCTTAATTAGGACCTAACTAGAACCAAACCCAGGGCAGAGGTGTTAATTGCCAAGCATGGCTTAGACAATCATTTTCCAGGAGACCAAATTCTCCCAAGAAAGAGCAGCTGAAAGATTTCATTTGCATTTTTAGAATGCAGCTTAGAACAATGATTTTATAAATTGTACAGTGCTGTGTAACCTATTTCTTTCAGAAACATGCTCCTGTTTATGATAAAATATTAGGAAAAGTTTCCCATTTTTTTTTTCTGAAAAGTATTTCTGTGGGAGAACGCAGACTTTGGGGGAAAACTTTAGTGGCTGTGATGGGTGTGGCACTTGGGGTCTGGGTTAATGCTGGGTTAAGGGCTGGACTCAAAGATCTTGGAGGGCTTTTCCAACCTCAGTGAATCCACAATTCTGGTTCCTAGCAGGTGTCCCCGACTTCTCTTGCTGGGACCAATCAATTTAATTTCCCTCCTAAGGATGGGGCTTGACCCTGGCAGCAAAATCCATGTGCAAAGATTGAGCAGCCCACGGGGTCTGTGCCATGGATGTGGGTAACATTCCCAAATTTCAATCCCAATTCATTTCTGCACAAGCCCCAAGTGCCAGCCCCTGCTTGGGAAGGGAATTTCCACGGTGGGAAGAACAATTCTGCATTTTCTGCTCTTTAATCCCACAGAGGTGATGTGTGTGCTTAGCTCAGATTCCATGAGCAGCTCCTGCAGCCCCCAGGCATTTATCCAAGGATCCAACACAAAATTCATGGCAGGAGGGTTTTCCTGCCCTTCCCTCCTCCACAGGCTGGGTCTGGAGGGACAAATTCAGCTGCTGTGGCACCACCCATCTCCTGCCTGTTAAAAGGAGAAATCCATCTCCCCTGGACATGGTGCTCCTTAAAATAACAGCTGTGCCACCTTGGAGCTGGTTTGGGATGAGGGAAGCAACAGTCTGGGCAGGAGTGGGGATTTCATTTCTGCTCTGCAGATACAAATCCCAGTTTTAGCTGCTGGAGAGGAAGGAGAAGTGGGAAAGGCTGGAAAGAGGAGAAAAGCTGCTGCTCCCAAGGCAAGGCGAGGGCAGAGAGCTTGGATAGGGAAGCAATCCCAGCAGAGCCCTTTTCCAGGCACTTCTTTAGCACCTAAGTAACATTCCAGCCATGTCTGTGTTCCCTGAACACTCAGGACGCTCAAAACACAGGGTTGGATTTTTAAAAAGATATTTACGTAGTGCCTACCATTAAGCTGAGGACAAGATCCATGTTTTTGGTGTCTGGAGCATCTTGGAAAATCTCAATTATCACAGCCACTTTTTCCTCTAGAGGAATGGAAACCCAAGCCCAGCTCTGGAAAAATGTTGATTTCTCAGTTTGGGCACTGCTCTTTTGGGGTCTCACTGTCCAGGACTTGCCCTGGGAGTGGATCTGCAGAGCCAGGCCCCTGGACTTGGCTTAGACATGCACCAAAAATTGCCTTTAATGACATTAAACCCTTAACTTTAATTCGTTAAAATCTTTAATTCATGGAAACACTTAATGACATTAGAACCTTCCATGACCTTCAACCCTTGGAATGAAGCTTGTCCCCAGGGCTCCCTGCTGCAGCTCTCCCTCCAGCCCAGGGATTTGCAGGGATTTTGGGTTATTTTATTTCCACAGCTCCAGAAGGGTCCTTTGTGAGGAAGGTGATGCTCAGCATCAATTGTATCACATTTTTTTTTCCTTTCGGCAGCTCTGCCTTTTCATTTAATTGAAATTAAAGAAGAGGGGAGGTCTCATAACTCAGCTTTGCTGTGCCACCCTCTCCCCTCGGTGCCTGCTGTGGATTCCCACCGTGAGCTTGCACCTTCCAGTCTCGGAGTTCTCTTGCCCGATTTTTCTTACCCCGGTTTTTTCACTTGTACAAAGCAATAAAATCTGAATTTCGAGCGCTGCTCGTGGCCTCAGCTGTTGTTTTTTCCTCCCAACCTGTTCCGCAGGCACAGGGAAGGGGCAGATCCACTCACCCGTCCCCTCTCCACCCGATTAACCAGGGCCAGGCAGGGGCTGGGAGCTCTCCCAGCGCACCCAGATCTGCACAAATATCAAAATGTCAGCAGCAAATTCCTCACCTGGAGCTGACTCCCAGGGATTGCACCCCCGGGGGGAGCTGGGGAGTGCTGGGAGCAGCGGTGCCAGCTCCAGCTGGGCACTGATCCCCCCCAGCAGCACCTGCCCAGGGCAGGCCGGGCTTTGGGGCACCTCCAGCTCCACAAAACGGCCTGGAAAAAGACTTGGAAGTGTTGGAGTGAGTGCAGAGGAAGCCAAAGAGGTGCTCTGAGGGCTCTGGAGCCAGGCTGGAAGATCTGGGGGTGTTCACCTGGAGAGGAAAAGGCTCCAGGGAGAGCTCAGAGCCCCTGCCAGGGCCTGAAGGGGCTCCAGGAGAGCTGCAGAGGGACTGGGGACAAGGGACAGAGGGACAGGAGCCAGGGAATGGCTCCCAGTGCCAGAGGGCAGGGCTGGATGGGCTCTTGGGAATCAGGAATTGTTCCCTGGCAGGGTGGGCAGGCCCTGGCACAGGGTGCCCAGAGCAGCTGTGGCTGCCCCTGCATCCCTGGCAGTGCCCAATCTTTAATCTTAATCCTTCTGTCAGTTTAAAATCTGCCCACAAGAAATCCACTCCCACAGAGGTGTGAGAGTGGCCCAGGCTCAGCTTTGGGACAGCAGGGGCCAATTCCAGCTGGAAGAAGAGGTGAGTGAGGGAAATAAACCCAAGGAATGACTGCAGGGGTTTCTATCCAGCAGCCCCGAGCCAGGGAAGCCAATCTGAGGCAGCTCTGCAGCCTGACGTGCCCAGACTGAGGCTCATCCTTTTCCCTCCCCACCCTGGAGAACTCCAAGCTCTTCTTTCCCATCTCATGGAGAACTTGCACCTGCAGCTGGTGGATCTTTATTTTACCAGCAGAAATCTCCAGAGCTGCGGGGATGAGAGCTCAAACCCCTGGGATGAGAGTCCAGCTGGAAAATCCTTCCCAGCCAAAGGAAGGAGCAGTTCCCCTGTGCCATTCTGAGTTATCAGTGCTATCTTTATTTGCAGCTGCCTGGGTCAGACCTGCTAAACCTGGAAACTTGTTCAGAGACAAGCAGGAGGAAACTGATAAAAATAGAAGATAGGAGCAATCAGAAGCGAGCAGAACATTCTTTACAGCTGATAACTGCTCTTATCTCGTGTAATATTGCTCTGGCATCCTGTTTCACTTTTGCACCTTGTTATCACTGCCCCAAACTCAGCCCCCAATCTCCTGATCCGGCTGGAGCCCTCGGCTGGGCATGTGAAAGCTGCAGGGAGCCTTTCTCAAGGCAAGGCTGCAGGGAGCAGCACAAACCCTGCACAGGAGCTGCGGGAGGTCACCGGGAATGTGGCAGGAGCTGCCCTGCAGGTGCCATCCAGAGGGACCTGGAGCAGCTCCAGAAGTGCCCCGTGGGAATCTTGTGAGGTTTAACAAGGCCAAGAGCAGCTCTGGAGTCAGGGCAGCCCCCGGGATCAATCCAGGCTGGGATGAGCAGATGGAGCAGCCCTGGGAGAGCTGGAGCTGCCCCAGCTCGGAGCCCCCTGTGCCCAGTGTGGGGGTCAGGAGAGGGACTGGGATCAGGAGAGGGACTGGGATCAGGAGAGGGATTGGGATCAGGAGAGGGATTTGGGCTGTGCCCCTGTGCCCCCTCAGGTGAGAGCCCACCTGCAGAGCTGCCCCAGCCCTGGAATTCCCAGCACAGGGAGGACGTGGAGCTGCTGGAGAGAGCCCAGAGGAGGCTCCAGGATGAGCAGAGGGCTGGAGCAGCTCTGCTGGCAGGAAAGGCTGGCACAGCTGGCATTGCTCAGCCTGGGCAGGAGAAGCTCTGGGCTGAGCTCAGGGTGGCCTTGCAGGGCCTGAAGGAGCCCCAGGAAAGCTGCAGAGAGACAATTGCCAAGGGCTGCAGGGACAGGAGCCAGGGAATGGCTCCCAGTGCCAGAGGGCAGGGCTGGATGGGCTCTTGGGAATCAGGAATTGTTCCCTGGCAGGGTGGGCAGGCCCTGGCACAGGGTGCCCAGAGCAGCTGTGGCTGCCCCTGCATCCCTGGCAGTGCCCAAGGCCAGGCTGGACACTGGGGCTGGAGCAGCCTGGGACAGTGGGAGGTGTCCCTGCCATGGTTTTTGTTGGACTGGGATGATCTTTAAGGTCCCTTCCAACCCAAGCCAGCCTGGGATTCTGTGACTTCACCCCGAGGATCAGGGATGGATCCCAAGTTTTTGCCCAGGGAATGCTCCTTTAGTACAGCCCCACCAGCTCTGTCTGTTCTGTCTCCCACCTCTTCCCTGCTCATCCTTCTCCAGGTTTCCCTGCAAAGCCCCAGGGCCCTTCAGGAGGATCTCTCCCATTGTTCCCAAGGCCTGAGCCCCATTTCCCTTTTCCCTGTGACCTCCAGCTCCAGTGGCAGCAGGGATTTGTCAGGGGAGCACGGATCCAGCAGCTGCTGTGCATGTGAACCTCCACCCTGTGCTCTTTATCCAGGCAGATCCAGGGACTTCCAAGACTTTTTGTCCTGGCAGGGTTTTCTGGAGGCTTTGTTTTCTGCTTCCCAGGCACCCAGCAGTGCCAAAGGGAGCTGGGAAAAGGGTGCAGACCAGAATCTCACACTGACCCTGCACCTGCAGGCAGATCCTTCTCACTCCACCTCGGGAACTTCCCCCCAGCAGCCCCATTCCCAGGGATTTGGGGCTGGATTGGACCCTGAGGAATAAAACATCAAATCCCCCACATTTTTTTTTTTTTTCATCTTAACATGCAAAAGTTGTGGTGCAGGAATAGGAAAACCAGCATGGACATCACTCAGGGAGCCTCTGGGATTTACCCAGGGTGGGGCTGACACCCCAAATCCACCCTCTGTTCTCCCTCTATTTCTGCTTTTCCCTCAAAAAAGGGAGCTCTCTCTCTTTAGCACCAGCCCAGCTGCCTCTCCATCCAAACTCTGACCTGGAGAAAGGGATTGGGACAGAATAAAAGGCATTTTGAATAAAAGTAAAAAGCTGAGAAACACCCTGGTTCATGCCAGAGCTCCAGGAGCGTTTGGACACCGCTCCCAGGGATGCCCAGGGTGGGATTGTTGGAGGGATTGGCTTGGATTCAATCCCTGTGGGTCCTCTCCAGCTCAGGATATTCCATGATTTGATCCTGATCCAAACACCAGAGGTGCTGCACAGCTCAGTGCACAACACAGGCAATAGAAACAGAGTATTTATTTAATAACGAATCATTTAATCCAGCCTCTGCACATAAACAGCCTCTCCTGGATTCTTCCATGTGCGTTTTGCTCCTCATTTCCACTCCCAAAAGCCTCTGAAATGGAGAAATCACCAGGAACTCTGAAGGATCCTTCTTTTCTCCAGTTCTGGGCAGGTTTCTTCTTCTCTCCTGAATTTCCTTCAGTGGGAACCAACACCAATTCCAGCCAATTCCCTGCTCCAGCTTGTCCTCTTTATATATCCACTGGCATTTTTTAGGGATTTGCAGAGAATTAAGTTGCCTGTGGAGTTTTCAAAAGCAGAAAAGCGCTGTCCCAACCTGCTGTGATTATCAGATGGGTTTATGGTTTATAACACATATTTGAAGGGTTTATTCCATTAAATTTCCCATCCCAGGAGGAGGATGAGGTTGTATCAGTGCCTGCTCTGGGGAAAGCCATTAAATCCCAGGGCAGGTGGCTCAGATGAACCCATTTTCCCTGGAAATCTTCAGGAGAGGGGGAAGAGGAACCCAGGAATTCCAGTGCCAGGGACAACAGGGGACAACCCATCCCAGGCCTGGCCCGGGCCACCGTGTGTGGCCATCCCCAGATCTCTTCCCAGATCCCAAATATTCCTGCTCTGCTGAGACCTCCTGCTCCATTTCTGGGACTCTGTGGGCAGATCCCATCCGGCTGTTCCCAATCCCTGTGGATTTAGGAATGCCCAACTGCCCATGGGTTGCGATGGTCCTTGAGGTCCCTTCCAGCTCCCCCATTTGGGGACTCTGTGGTGATTTTGGGAAGTCCAGGTGGATTTTGAGCTCATCACAGCAGGAGCGATGCCCTGAAGGGCCACCATGTCCCCACTGCTGCAGCCCTGACCCAGCTGTGGTGACAAGGCAGAGCTTTTCCCACTCTGCGCCCTCCTCTTCCACCTCCCCTCATCCCTGATGGTTTCCAGGAGTGAAACACAAGAGATAAAAAGCCCTTTGAGAAGTTCTATGGACATTTTCAGCTTTTTTCAGGATGGGCCAGTCTTTAAAAATCAGTTTTTCTGCTCAGCTCTCGTCCTCCTGCGGGGATGGCACCGCTCCTCCCACGGTGTCCCCAGCAGCCACCACTGCTGGCCTGGCTGTCCCAATGTTGATCCCTTAAATTTTATCTCTGCTGTATCCCAGCCCCTGCGCTGCCCAGGGTGCAGCTCTGAGCTCACACTCAGGCTCACTCAGCTCTGCACACAGCAGGGACACAAAACAAATCCTTCTCCTGCTGCACACCAAAGACAGCTGGGACAAGTGTTCAGCCCAAAAGCACAAACAAGGGGGGCTGAAGGGAGAGAACAAGAAGGATGGGACTGCATCACCTGCAGCTGGAATTGGACAATGAAACCCCAATGTGCAAATGGACCAAAACTTAGAAAAGTGTGAGACCTCGTGACCGGCTGTGCATTTTGTGTCCATTTTGTGTCCATGTTGTGTCCATTTTGTGTTCATTTTGTGCCCATTTTGGGTCCATTTTGTGACCATTTTTTGTCCATTTTGTGACCATTTTGGGTCCATTTTGTGCCCATTTTGGGTCCACCTTGGCTGTAGCCCTGGCCCTGGCCAGGCCCAAGGTGTGTCCTTAAAGGCCTTTCAATAAATCCCTGCTTTATTCTCCAGCTCTGTCCAGTCCCTGCTCCAGCTCAGCCTTCCCAAGGTGATGTTGTCTTGGCCAAGGGCTCCTTAATGTGCAGCCTGTGGTGGAAACAGGATGTGAGGCACAGGAAGGGAGTGGCAGCTCCCTCGCCGTGGCCTGGCGGTGACACCGCTCCGCTCGTGCGCCTGGAGCCCAGCCCAAAACGTGAACGCGAGGCCACAGAAATGGGGATTTATTATTATGATTATATTTTTTTTTTCTGTTTGCTCCCCAGGCACAATTAAAGGGTGATATCCAGAGCTTTGCTGCCAGGGCTGAGTCACAGTGGCAGGAGCTGGAGGTGGCCCTGAGCCAGGCGCCGGCGCGGCCGCGGCTGCGCGGATCCTGCTCTGGGGTGTTTTGGGGATTTGCAGAGAATTGAGTTGCCCTGTGGGATTTTCCCAAAGGAGAAAGGAGCTGTCCCAACCTGCTGTGGTTATCAGATGGGTCTGTGGGTTTATAACACACATTGGAAGGGTTTATTCCATTAAATCTCCCATTCCAGGAGGGCGATGAGGCTGCACCTCCTGCAGGGACCACACCAGAGTGGCCCAGTTGGTCACCAGTGCCTGCTCTGGGGAGAGCCATTAAATCATCTGAGCAGATGAATTCATTTTCCCTGGAAATGTTCAGGAGAGGGGGAAGAGGAACCCAGGAATTCCAGTGCCAGGGACAACAGGGGACAACCCATCCCAGGCCTGACCCGGGGCCACCGTGTGTGGCCATCCCCAGATCTCTTCCCAGATCCCAAATATTCCTGCTGTGCTGAGACCTCCTGCTCCCATTTCTGGGACTCTGTGGGCAGATCCCATCCGGCTGTTCCCAATCCCTGTGGATTTAGGAATGCCCAACTGCCCATGGGGTCACAGCAGCATCAAAAAATGGAGTTCTGTGGCAAAGAAAGAGTCTGAGAATGGCAGGGAAGCAGCAAAAAAAAAATCTGTGGAGGTCTGTCCTGGGGAATCCAGTGTCAGTGGAGTGGTGAGAAAGCTGAATGCATTCAGAGGCAATCATGCTGGAAAAAAAATGCTGGAAAAGCTGGGAGAGAAAGGAAGAAAGAAGCAAACTGAACAGCCTGGGACTTTTATAATCAGAATCCCCCATTGCACAATGTCCAGTAACCTCTCCTTTACCCTCTGGCTCACTCAAACTCTTCTCTTTCACAGGATGTGCTCCTGTGCAAGGAGTTTTCCAGAGGAATATTGGGAATATCTCGGGCTCCTGTAGGAAAAAGCAGCTCAGGAGTGCAGAGAGCCCTGAGCTGTGGCAGCACCAAGCTGTTCCCACTGATCCCTGGAGCAGGATCAGGCTGAGGGAGCGCTCTGTGTAAATCCTGGAGCAGTCAGAGGAGCTTTTCCTCACACCTACACTGCCATACAGGCCACAAGGAACCAGGCCTGGGAACCAGAAACTTGGGAATGGCATCCATGAATTGGTCTGGCCTGCACTGGGGCCATCCATGGAATCCTGGAATGCCTTGGGTTGGGAGGGACCTTAAAGATCATTTATTTCCAGCCCTGCTGCCAGGGGCAGGGACAGCCCCACTGTGCCAGGGTGCTCCAAGCCCTGTCCAAGCTGGCATCTCCTGGGAAGCCAAGATGGCTCAGCCACCACCGAGACCAGGGGAAGGACAGGGCAGATCCTCCTGGGAAAGGATTTTCCATGCAAAATATCTCCAGGCTCTAACAAATCTCCCCCAGCTCTTGCATAACTCTCTGCAGCCTCAAAATATCCCCCTGGAAGTGTCCAAAGCCAGCTTGGATGGGGCTTGGAGCAACCTGGGATAGGGAAAAGTGTCCCTGCCCATGGGAATGGGATGATCCTTAAGGCTTCTGCCTCTGAGACCCTTTGGAGGAGGAGGAACAGGAGGAATATTGGGGAAGGGGCATCCTCAGCATCCCAGCCTTGGGAATGGTTCATCCAAACACCTGCCAGGGCCTGACCCAGATCTTCTGGGAGGAGTCACAGGGATAATGTGCAGGGACCCACCTGTGGCCGAGGCCCTCAGGCCACCGGCCCCGGTGACCGGTGACCAATGACCGCAGCGGGCTCCTCACGTGAGCGGTGTCACCCCAGAGTGTCACCTCCAGAGTGGCACCTCCAGACATTCCTGCACCCCGGCCCAACAGGAAATGTCACTGGCACACACGAGCCACCCGCTGTGTCCCGGGGCTGGCGGCGTGGAAAACAAGCTGGGAGCAAAGCTGGGAAATGCTCCAGGCTGGAGCTCATCCGGGCCTGTCCGGGCGCCTCCGTGGCTCCTCCGCTCCTGCCTCATTCCAGCACGTGGGATTGCAGAGGTGTTTGGTCATGTCCTGCCTGTGCTTCCAGGTAGCCTTGCTCCTGGAAGAGATCAGCTCAATTCCCACCAGCTCCTAAACCCCATCCAGGGTTTGCATGCTTCAAAATCCAATATTTGGAAAAAAAATGTGACTAAAATAGCTCTGCTTGATTGTTTCCTTGCCTTGTGTGTTTAAAAAAATGGGATTTCAGGAATAAGGGAACCAAACCCTCAGCTCTGCCCTGGCCTGTGTCCCATAAAACTGATGGAAGCTTCCCGGTTTATTTGCCATCACTGGAAGACTGTCAGGGTTATCTCTTATGACCTTGGTATTCCTGCTCCAAACTCATTCCCTCATTCCCTTGCACGAGCCCAGACTCCTGGGCTGTGCCTGGAGGAGGGAGGAGAACGCTCTAGGCCGGGGTCACTTGGAACTGCTCAGGGGACACAGCGATGTCCGTGTGTCCCTGTCCACCCACACCCCCAGAATTCCCACCCTCTCCCTGGAAATCTTACACCGCCCCAGCTGCTTCATCCTCAGCCCTGGGAATGGCAGCTGGATCCCCTCTGGAGGATTGGGATCCCCTGGGAGGGATTGGGATCCCCTTTGGAGGATTGGGATCCCCTGGGAGGGATTGGGATCCCCTGGGAGGGATTGGGATCCCCTTTGGAGGATTGGGATCCCCTGGGAGGGATTGGGATCCCCTTTGGAGGATTGGGATCCCTGCTGGAGGATTTGGATTCCCTCTGGAGGATTGGGATCCCCTTTAGAGGACTGGGACCCCCTTTGGAGGATTGGGATCCCCTTTGGAGCATTGGGATCCCCTCTGGGGGATTGGGATCCTTGCTGGGGGATTGGGATCCCCTCTGGAGGATTTGGATCCCCTTTGGAGGATTGGGATCCCCTCTGGAGGATTTGGATCCCCTTTGGAGGATTGGGATCCCCTCTGGAGGATTTGGATCCCCTTTGGAGGATTGGGATCCCCTCTGGAGGATCGGGATTCCCACTGTGCTGCCCTGCTGAGGACAAGGAGCAATCCTGCACCATTTTCCCGGGAATGGCTGGGGAGGAGTCCATCCTCCTGCACCAGTTAGAGGCTGACACTAATCACTGTCATTAATTAGCAATCAAGCTCCTCTCCAGGGCAGGTTGGACTCACAGATTCTGTGTCTCTCCCAGAGAA
The DNA here is from genome assembly GCF_021018805.1 of Prinia subflava. Lineage (NCBI taxonomy): Eukaryota > Metazoa > Chordata > Aves > Passeriformes > Cisticolidae > Prinia > Prinia subflava. The sequence goes on along the minus strand of NC_086249.1, from coordinate 106,565,598 downwards.
TCAGTAAAATTCCCACAGATTCCCTGGCAATGAAACAAACCCCCCAAAACTGCTCCAACTCCCCACATTGTGCAGGTGACACTGATGCTTTGGGAAGGCTGAGCTGGAGCAGAGACTGGACAGAGCTGGAGAATAAAGCAGGGATTTATTGAAAGGCTTTTAAGGATACACCTTGGGCAGGACAAGAGCCTGGCCAGGGCTACACCCAAGGTGGACCCAAAATGGTCACAAAATGGACACAAAATGGACACAAAATGGACAAATGGTCTCGAGGTCTCACACTTTTCTAAGTTTTGGTCCATTTGCACATTGGGGTTTCACTGTCCAATTGCAGCTGCAGGTGATGCAGTCCCATCCTTCTTGTTCTCTCCCTTCAGCCCCCCTTGTTTGTGCTTTTGGGCTGAACACTTGTCCCAGCTGTCCTTGGTGTGCAGCAGGAGAAGGATTTGTTTTGTGTCCCTGCTGTGTGCAGAGCTGAGTGAGCCTGAGTGTGAGCTCAGAGCTGCACCCTGGGCAGCACAGGGGCTGGGATACAGCAAAGGGAAAATTTAAGGGATCATTCCCCCATTTGGGGTCAGCACTCCCAAGGGATTGTTATCAAGGTTTATCCTTCTGCATTTCCACTGGACTTGGTTTCCAAGGAAAAAGAACCATCAAATCCAGGGAAGAGCCTGAAACTCTCACTTTGGAGAGGACCTTGAGGGGCTGGAGCATGTCCAGGGCAGGGAACAGAGCTGGGGAAGAGGCTGGAAAACACATCCTGGGAGGAGGGGCTGAGGGAGCTGGGAAGGGGCTGGAGAATTCCTGAGGGAGCTGGGAAGGGGCTGAGGCTGGAGAAAAGGAGGCTCAGGGGGGACCTTGTGGCTCTGCACAAGTCCCTGACAGGAGGGGCAGGGAAAGGAGGAGAGGAAACGGCCTCAAATTGCACCAGGGGAGGCTCAGCCTGGAGATTGGAAAGGAAATTTCCCTGGCAGAGTGGTCAGGCCTTGGGCTGAGCTGCCCAGGGAGGTTTGCAGTCACTGTCTGTGGGAGTGCTCAGGAGGAGTCTGGAGGTGGCCCTTGGGGACAGGGTTTGGGGGATGCTGGTGGGGCTGGGGTGGCACTGGGTGGTCCTGGAGGTCCCTTCCCACCCTGCTAATCCTGGGATCCTGTGAAACCAGGTGCCTTTTTCCTCTGAGAGCCAGAGCTGTGGGTTTGGCTCTTGGGAACGGCATCTTTAAACCTCTCAGCACCACATTTTGCCCCAAAATTTGGGATTTAGCTGCACACAGCTCCCTCAGCCTGGCAGCCTGGGGTTACCCAGGAATGAGGGAGTATCCCAGGCCTCTCCTTCCTTCCCCCTGCAGCCCTCAGGTCTCTTTTCTTTCAAGCAGCAGCTCCTGCTTTGGATTTTCTTCTCATTTCTGCATTTGTTAGCCAAAGGTGGAGCTCACTCACGAGCTGCTGAGGCTTTTAAAGCTCTGTGTGTTCTCCGAGGAGATTGGATGTGTGAAAACAAAAAAAGGAGCTGAGTCCCACGGGCAGATTTAGAAACGTGCCTGGCCACAAATTTAACTCCTGCTGCTGCTTCCCAAAGGCTCCTGGCTGCCGTGGGTGCCTCCTGCTTCCCAGGAAAACTCAGCTGAGCTCTCATCCTGCCCCAGCTGAGGAAGCTCAGCCCAGGAGGAGCTGCCTGAACTCCTGATCCCGGTTAAACCGGGGATGTTGCAAGGGCTGCCCCGTGTTTTGTGTTGCTCCTGGAGGGGATTTGGCTGGCCAGGGGTGGAACTCCGGCTGTTTTGCCGTGTCTGAGCGGGATAAAACACCCCTGCCCGGCTGGCAGAACAGGCTGGAAGGGCTTGGGGCAGGAAGATGGGAGCTCCGATAGCGAGGCTGCCTCGCCCAGCATCCTCTTTCCTATTCCTGGCTACTTTCTTTGCCCATCCTTTCTCCAGAAGGGGAAGCAGGAGGAGCAGGGGTGGAGGTGTGCCCTGAGCAGGGACAGCCGGGCAGCCCCGGCAGGGACGGGGGCAATTCCTGGGGTCTGGGCACGGGAGGGAGCTGGGTTCACTCATCCTGATGGGTTCTTCCCAAGTCAGGGAATTCCTGAGGTCTGGGCAGGGGAGGGAGCTGGGTTCACTCACCCTGATGGGTTCTTCCCAAGTCAGGGAATTCCTGGGGTCTGGGCAGGGGAGGGAGCTGGGTTCACTCATCCTGATGGGTTCTTCCCAAATCAGGGAATTCCTGCAGGTCAGGGCAGAGAAGTGAGAGGGACTGGATGATCCTCATGGGTTCTTCTTAACTCAGGGAATTCCTGGGGGTCTGGGCAGGGGAGGGAAAGGGACTGGAGGATCCTGATGGGTTCTTCCCAGCTCAGGGAATTCCCGGGGGTCTGGGCAGGGGAGGGAATTCACTGGATTCACTCATCTTGATGGATTCTTCCCAAGTCAGGGAATTCCTGGGGGTCTGGGCAGGGGAGGGAGCTGGGTTCAATCATCCTGATGGGTTCGTTTTAACTCAGGGAATTTCTGCAGGTCTGGGCAGGGAAGGGAGAGGGACTGGATGATCCTGATGGGTTCTTCCCAACCCAGGGAATTCCCGGGGGTCTGGGCAGGGGAGGGAGCTGGATTCACTCATCCTCATGGGTTCTTCCCAACCCAGGGAATTCCCGGGGGTCTGGGCAGGGAAGGGAGCTGGATTCACTCATCCTGATGGGTTCTTCCCAACCCAGGGAATTCCCGGGGGTCTGGGCAGGGGAGGGAGCTGGATTCACTCATCCTGATGGGTTCTTCCCAACCCAGGGAATTCCCGGGGGTCTGGGCAGGGGAGGGAGCTGGATTCACTCATCCTGATGGCTCCTTCCCAACCCAGGCTATCCCACGATTCTGTGATTCCTCTGGTGCATCCAAACACCCCCAGGGAGGCACCTGGATATTTCTGACAGCCCCCGAGTCTAAAAACGACCAAAATTTCTGGGCATTTCTGACATTTCATAATTTCTTATCCAACAACAAACACCCTCCCAGAACAACTCCCCTGCTTCATTTTCCCCGCTGCTGCCACCCCTGAGTGCTGGCGCTTGCCCAAGGGACACTTTTGTCCCTTTCTGTCCCTTCTGGCGGAGCCTCCCCGGCCGGGTATGCTGTCCCCGCCTGCCCGGCCGCTCCCTGGGTGATTATCCCGGCAGGAGCGGGGCCGCTCCTCCCTCCGCTCCTTAAATAGTTAAACCGCGGGGCGGCCGCAGCCACAGCGCGCCGGGGCTGCGGGACCGGGACCGAACCGGACCGGACCGGGCCAGGCTGCGGGGCCGGGGCCGAACCGGGCCGGGGCTGCGGGACCGGGACCGGGACCGAACCGGGGCTGCGGGACCGGGGCTGCGGGACCGGGACCGAACCGGACCGGACCGGGCCAGGCTGCGGGACCGGGACCGAACCGGACCGGACCGGGGCTGCGGGACCGGGGCCGAACCGGGCCGGGGCTGCGGGACCGGGACCGAACCGGGCCGGGGCTGCGGGACCGGGACCGGGACCGAACCGGGGCTGCGGGACCGGGACCGGGACCGAACCGGGGCTGCGGGACCGGGACCGGGACCGAACCGGGGCTGCGGGACCGGACCGGGGCTGCAGGTGAGCGAAGCAAGCCCGGGATGCTGCCACAGCTTCCCTCGGGAGGGATACGCCGGCTGCTTTGATTGGTAATTTCAATTTCTCATTCGTTTGGATGTATTTATTGGGTATTTTTCCCCCTGAAAGTCAGCTGTGTTTAACTCTTTTGTTATTAGGATTTTTTAAAAATTTTTTTTAAATGTAGCTAGATATGGCATTAGGTATACATAGGCATTTGGTATATATAAAATATATTTAAAAAAAATATATATAATAAATTTTCTTATATATAACAGAGACTTGTAGCTCTGCTTTCGTATATATATATAATATAACTATATATTTTAATATTTATTTTATGTTATTATATATAATAATAGACGATATATAACAGATGCATAGCTTTGTTTTTGTATATATATATTATATCTATAACTTTGTATAATATATAGTATATTTATATTACATTATATATAACAGAGACTTGTAGCTCTGCTTTTCTGTATATATAATATATATAACGATATATAATATATTTTAATATTTATATTAAGTTATCATATATAATAATATATTATATATAACAGACTCATAGCTTTGTTTTTTGTGTATATATATTATATCTATAACTATGTATAATATATAGTATATTTATATTACATTATATATAACAGAGACTTGTCGCTCTGCTTTTGCATATATATAAAATATATAACTATATATTATATATATTATGTTCTCATATATAATAATATATGATATATAACAGACTCGTAGCTTTGTTTTTTGTATATATAGCTATAACTATATATAAAATATAGTATATTTATATTACATTATATATAACAGAGACTTGTAGCTCTGCTTTTATACATAATAGATATAATTTTATAATAATTTCATTTATAATATAAATATGTAAAGTTTTATGTAATATATATCATATACATAATATATATTGTATATTCGTATTTTGTTATATATTGTATTATTATATATAACAGACGTGTAGCTCTGTTTTTATGTATTATTTATAATTTTATATAGAATATAAATTATATATAATTTTATAAATATATATTATATACATTATATATATATTTGTATATTTGTATGATGCTATATATAGCATTATTATATATAACAGAGATTTGGAGCTCTGCTTTTGTATATATATTATATATAAATATATATTTAATAGATTTCATATATTTGTATTATATTATATATAGTATTATATATAACAGAGATTTGGAGCTCTGCTTTTGTATATATATTATTAGAAAGATATATTTTATAGATTTCGTATATTTGTATTATATTATATATAGTATTATATATAACAGACTTTAGCTCTGCTTTTGTATATATATTATTAGAAATATATATTTTATATATTTCGTTTATTTGTATTATATTATTATATATTGTGGTACTATATCATTATATATTGTGTTATTATATATGACAGACTTGTAGCTCTGTTTTGTATATAAATATATATAATATATAGCCATAAGTAATACATGTTTTTATTATATTATAGTTATCAGAGACTTGTAGCTCTATTTTTGTATTTTAATGTGTTTGTTCGTGTAAGGGGAGTAGAAATTCCTGCCAGCCTCCGTGTGTGCGTGGCTTTGATTTATTTTTGGCTATTTCTGAGGCAGGAGATGGTGACCATGGCTTGGGCTGGGTTGGAAGGGACAGCTCCCACCATCCCAGGCTGATGCAGCAAACTTGCAGGAATTCTTTGGGAATTCCACCCAGGGCAGGATTCCTCCCTCCTGCCCAGAGCTCTCTGCAGTGTTTGTGTGGCCACACCTCTGCACACACAGCCAAGGCTCACAGCGATCCTCAGCTGTGGAAAAGAGAGGGGAGGGGGAAAGGGGCTGAGCCCAGGCTTGGAAAGGAAAAAAGAAAAAAAATCTGATTTTTCATTTGTTCAATTAATACAACAGCGGGGAGATGGAACTGATGGCACATCCCAGAATCTCCATGTTGACCTAAAACACCCCCAGTCCCTGCCACTGACACGTGGGGTCACAGCTTGGACCTGCTGATCCTGGAGACTTTTCCCAGCTGATTTTTGGGATTCCAGACTCTTCCAGCGCTGCCTGTGGGTTGCACGCGGACAAATAACACAATTTATTTACACAAGAGCTGTTTACACCTTCCTGGACACCTGGAGTTGCCCAAGAGCAGCCACAAATCCTTCCTCAGTTGTCTCTAAAGGCAGATCCTACCCCAAACTTCTTTTATTTTTGCTTATTTTTTGGGGGGAAATTCAGGTTCTGCCATTCAGTGGCTGCCTGAGAATTGTCCCAGTTAAAGGTTACGGGTCCCACTGGTCCCTTGCTGCCCTCGTGTCATTTCCCTCAGGCCTCTCATTATTTTCTGGGATTTGGTGCCTCTCCTGTTGTTCTCCTGAGGGATTTGGAATGGGAGGGAAAGCTCTGAGGGAAGCTTCAATGGATTTTCCCTTCCCAGATGGTTTCTGGATGGAGTCAAGTGGGATGTGGCTCAGGGATGGCCACATTTGCAGAATTGGTTTTTTTTTAATGTATATTGAATTTTTTTTTAATGTATGTTGAGTTTTTTTTAAAATATATTGAGATTTTTTTAAAAATAGAGATTTAAAAAATATATTGAGATTTTTAAAAAAAATATATTGAGATTTTTTTAAAATATATTGAGTTTTTTTAAAAATATATTGAGATTTTTAAAAATATATTGAGATTTTTAAAAATATATTGAGATTTTTAAAAATATATTGAGATTTTTAAAAATATATTGAGATTTTTAAAAATATATTGAGATTTAAAAAAAAATATATTGAGATTTAAAAAAAATATATTGAGATTTTTTAATATAATTTTAAAATATTTTTTAATATATAGAGTTTTTAAATACGTTGAGGGTTTTTTTACTGGGATTTTTTAATATATTGATTTAAAAATTCTTACATGGACTTTTTTTTATGGACTTTTTTTACATGGACTTGTTTTTATACTGACTTTTTTATACTGACTTTTTAATACTGACTTTAAAAAAGTATTAACTTTTTTTAATATTGACTTTTTTAAATATTGAGATTTGAAGTGCCTGTCCAACATCTCACTGAGCAGAAGACATCGTTTTCTTTAGAAAGTGAAGTCTCAGGACCTAAAAATCAGAACTCTGGGCTTTATATTCCATTTTAAATCCCAAAAAATTTGTACAACTTGTTCCAGGACCAGTCCCACTCCAGGGGTGGCAGGAGTTGGGGAATCCAGAGAATTCCAGAAGGTTTGGGTTGGGAAGAACCTTCGGGATAGGAGCATCCAAAGCTCAGTCTCAGCTCTATGTGACAGCAAATAAATACAGTTTTGGCCATGGGATGGTTTGGGGTGGGCAGAGCGAGGTGGTTTTTTTGAGGTAGGATCAGGGAGTTTGGAATTCCATCAAGAGGGGAAGGACTGGGGATTTATCCCTGAATTTTGATCTTCTGTGCTCCTCGTGGCACTGCCCTGTAAATCCTGTGGAGCCTGGAGGGGCAGGGAAAGGACAGGAGGGTTTGGGGCAAAAACTGAGAAAATCTATCAGGAAAACAATGGATTGTCAGTCAGTTTTTTTCCAGACTAAAACCTTCACCTTGGGTTCAGCGAGGAATAAATCCCATTTATTGTGCTGTGCCCTCTGGGAGAGGAACACCCGGGCAGGTTTCACTCCTGAGCAGAGCTGTGATCTGGGATTGGGTCCCTGGGGAGGGGACACTTCCAGGAGCATGTGGGGACAGGACAGGGGGATGGCTCCCAGTGCCAGAGGGCAGGGCTGGATGGGCTCTTGGGAATCAGGAATTGTTCCCTGGCAGGGTGGGCAGGCCCTGGCACAGGGTGCCCAGAGCAGCTGTGGCTGCCCCTGCATCCCTGGCAGTGCCCAAGGCCAGGCTGGACACTGGGGCTGGAGCAGCCTGGGACAGTGGGAGGTGTCCCTGCCATGGCAGGGGTGGAACAAGATGATTTTTAAGGTCTCTTTCAAATTATTCATTAATTTTAAGAAGCCAGATTGAGCAGAGGGAAGAGTTTTACAATCCATGGGCACTTCACTTAGAATCTGAAAAATTTTGCCTATTTTCCTATGGAGACAAAAAGATCCCATTTAGCTGAAAGCTCCACCTGAGCCACGCAATCCCACACACCCAGAGGTGCTGGAATTGCCTGTATTCCCCTGGAACATCCCCCAGCTCCCGTGGCTGTGAATCCCCCCAGTCCCGCAGGCTCAGCCGGGGTTATTCAGGCACGAGGAGATTCCAGGCGGAGCAGTCAGAGCCCGGCAGGACGAACACACCCATGGGAATGGCTGTGAGCAGAGGAAACCTCACCAGGAATGGCCATCCTCGACCAGCCAGGATGTCCAGGCCAGGCCGGGGGACACTTCAGGGCTCTGGGGACGGGCTCATGCCAGGGGAGCAGCGAGGAAATGCCACAATTCCCCGAGCCAGGAGTGCTGAACATCCCTGTGCCAGGCACAGGGAGGGAGGGAGGGAGCAGCAAACAATTCCAAGGGAAGGCAGGTGCCAGGCAGGGATGCCAGCTGGCCTGACCTGGGCTTAGGTGCTCTCTTTTCCAAGGATTACCATCCAAGTATCCCAGGGGACACTGGCAGGAAGATCTACTCTTTAGCTCTTTAGTCTCCTTTTTAAAAATTTTTTATTTAATTATTTATTTTAAAAATTCTCTTATTGACATTAATTTTAAGTTTTAAATGTAAACGCACTTGTTTTAAACCCACTTTAAAAAACTCACTCTGAAAATTTTTAAATTCACTTTTTAAACAGGTTCCTGTAGGAAATTTGAGGCCGAGTCAAGCCCTCAGCTGTTGTAAAGCACCCGAGCTCTGGCTGCAGGAGGTGAGGTTGTTTCCTCATTTTTGAAGACCCTTGATGAGCTCCACTGGTTAACCAAAACAGGATGAAAACCAAGGAAAACTGAGACAAGGGATCATGGAATGGTTTTGTTGGGAGAGACCTTAAAGCTCATCCCTGCCCTGGGGACACCTCCCACTGTCCCAGGCTGCTCCAGCCTGGCCTTGGGCACTGCCAGGGATGCAGGGGCAGCCACAGCTGCTCTGGGCACCCTGTGCCAGGGCCTCAGCACCAGGAAAGGAAATGACTTTAAATTAGTAAAAAATTGCATGTTTGGGATGAAACTCTTGGGTTTGATTTACAGCCCTCATGGGCAGATTGGCACCAAGCTTTTCTAAGATTATCACATTCTTCTCAGAGAGCTTAAAATGATCCATGGGTTTCTGTCAGAATTGGGAAATTGTTGCTGCCAAAAGCTTATTTTTGTGTGTGGGATTGGGAGATGGAGCAAAAATCTTTTTCAGCTTTAAATTTTTCAGAATGGCGAGATTTTGTGGTTTCCTTAGGGGCAATGGTTTTCCCAGAGCAGCTGTGGCTGCCCCTGCATCCCTGGCAGTGCTCAAGGCCAGGCTGGACACTGGGGCTGGAGCAGCCTGGGACAGTGGGAGGTGTCCCTGCCATGGCAGGGGTGGCACTGGGTGATTTTAACCCAAGCCATTCCTTGATTCTGTGACAGTCCCAGAATTGTTTTCCTCTCCTCTTGGTGAGGTTACTTTTCATCCCATTTCCATTGAGATAATCCCTGGATCTGGCAGTGTTATTCCCACGTTCTGCCTTGGATGCTGCATCACCAGCAGGACAAAACCAGCCTGGGGGAACTGTGTGTGCCCAGGCATGGAAATTCCCATTTTCCATGCAGACAGCTCAACACTGGATTCCCTGAATTCCTGCCCTAACTTGCCACTGGCTTCCAGTGTGGATCTCTGCCTGCCACATGTGCAGCTGGAGGATGGAATCCTGGAATATCCAGAGTGGGAATAAACCCACAGGGACCATCCAGTCCCACCCTGTCCCTGCCCAGACCCCCAACAATCCCATCCTGGGCATCCCAAAGGCTCCTGGAGCTGTGGCAGCCTCGGGGCCGTGCCCATTCCCTGGGGAGCCTGGGCAGTGCCAGCACCTCTGGGGAAGAGCCTTGCCCTAAAATCCAACCCCAATCCCTCCTGTCCCTGTCCCAGGGAGCAGAGATGGGAGCCCAGGCGAGCTCTGACCTCGGGCTCCTCCAGCTGAACATTCCAAGTGCAGGAATCCCCAGAGCAGAGGACAGGGAATGGTGTGAAGGACCCAGGCTTAACTAATCAATTCTTTTTTGCTTTATTTTGTTTAGATTTGGCCTCTGGAGTGGAAGCTGCGATGGCTCTGAGCAACCACACCAACGGCAGCTCGGTGCTGCCCGGTTTAGTGCAGACCTTCGTGGAGCAGAAAAAGGCCCTGCGCTTCAACAACTACAGCAACCCTGCCCTGGAGCTGCAGGAGGAGATCATGGCCTCCTTTTACATCCTCATCATCGTCGGCTTCTTCGGCTTCCTCCTCTTCGTCATGATGCTCAGCAACATCGTTTCCAGCAAGCCCGAGAACTACCTGGATTACCTGTACCCCGGGAAGCTGGGCCCGCCCCGGGGCCGGCTGGAGCTGCCCCAGGGCAGGGACAAGGACAGGGACAGGGACAGGGACACCTTTGTGCTGGTCAACAGCGCTGCCCTCCTGGACCTGCAGCGGCCCGACGGCAAGAGCCACCCCGGGGCTGCGGGGCTCACCGCCAGCTCGGTCCTCAGGGATGTGTGAAAATGGGGTTTTTTATCATTTTCTCTCTGTTCAGCCTACCCAGGGGGATTTTCCTTCATGGAGAGCTGTGCCTGTCCTGGAGGCTTCCCACGAGCAGCTGTGGAGGCAGCGGAGTGGACCCGGTGTTGTTGCAGCTCCAGGCCTTTGGATGAGAGGCTGGAGATGGATTCCCTGCTGGGCTGTTCCTATCGTGTTTCCAGGGCTTGGCTCTCGGGAGAAGGGCTCACCCTTCCTCTGCTGCTGCTTCCAGACGTGTCCAGCTGGGACAATGTGGCTGTGCCCGTTTCCTGGTGTTCTTCATTCCCGAATGGATTTGGGAGGTCAGAGCTGCCAGCGAGCCCTGACCGTGGCTGTGCCAGCAGGAACAGCCACTGCAGCCTCCGTGTCCAGCCTCAAAGGGTTGGTGAGCTGTGTCCAGACATTCCACAAGGAATTAAGCTTATTTCAAGGACCTGGAGCCACATGCTGGACTTGGACTTTGGTCTGCAGCAGCTTTTGGACAGTGGTCGTGCATTTCTCAGCAGCTCCTCCACACTTGGCTGCCCTAAATCAGGAAAATGAGGAGGGCAGGACATCCCATTCCCAAGGGCTTGGAGACAGGACAATGGGGAATGGCCTGAAGCTGCCGAGGGCAGGGCTGGATGGGATCTTGGGAATCAGGAATTGTTCCCTGGGTGGGAGGGGAGGGGCTGGGCTGGAATTCCCAGAGCAGCTGTGGCTGCCCCTGCATCCCTGGCAGTGCCCAAGGCCAGGCTGGACACTGGGGCTGGAGCAGCCTGGGACAGTGGGAGGTGTCCCTGCCCATGTTTTTTGTTGGAATTGGATGATCTTTAAGGTTCCTCTCAATCCAACCCATTCCGTGCTCCTGATGTCCCTCCCAGAGCCCCTCTGGGCAGCCTCAGGGGTGACAATTCTCAGCTGGAGCCCTTGGGGACGTGACACCGCTGTGCCAACAACCCCAAACGATTCCTCTGGGGTTCAGTGCCACCCTCTCCTCATGGAACCCCACAGAGCTGCTGCTGCCTCCCCAGGGTGGGTACAGGGACCAGGGGGTGCTGCAGCTTTGGGGTGTCCTCTGCAGGTCCCCACGGGGCCCAGGAGTGCTCGGTCTGTGCCCTGCAGAGTCCTGGAACCCAGGATGGGAGATGTGGAGAGGCCAATGCTGGCAGAGGGCTCCAGCTTGCTACACTTGGTCCAAGAATTCATTGGCAAAAGCTCTCGAGTCTGTAAATCCAAATGGTTGGAGACCAGTGGGGCAGATACTGTGAGAACCTTTTGGTTATAGGAGTAAAAATGCTATGAAATCCTATAGAATTGTGAGTCTGGATGTTGGAAGTTCCTCTCAGCCTCCTTTATGTTCCTTTGAGTGTTTGCTCATTGTTACTGACAGGAAAAGAGTTCCAACAATTTTATAGGAAGCATTATTTCCTAATTCTCATTCCACGGGTTTTTACTGTCTGGAACTTCACATTTTGCTACTGTGATGTTTTTCTCTCCCTGTTTTCCCTTTCCTGCAGTGATAAATTGCTGCTATTATGGGATTTTGCCACTGTTTGGGCCAATCCAGCTGCCTGGAATTGATTTATTCCATGTCAGCCACATCCTTACAGGCAGTTTTCAGAACCTGATCTCCTCAGAACTGTTCCAAGGCTGCTACTTCCAGCTGACATCCAAGCTGAAATCCAAACCACTCTCTTGGCTTTCCACACTTGTCCTTGGAATTCCAGAGTCTCGGCTTTCCAGCAGAGACCTCTCCTTTTTTGGACAGGTGCACATTCCCAGCCACTGGCTCCAGCAGAGGCCAGTTAGGGACTGGAGTTGGTTTTGGCTTTGGTTCCTTTGGCTTCCCTGTGCTGTTGGCTCTGTTGGAGCCACAGGATCCACAATTCCAGCTCCTGGCAGCCACGTTCCCATTGCTGCTGCTCAGCTGGAAAATGGGAGATGTTTATAGGTAGAAACAACAGCTGCAGCTCCCAGGTTTGTTCCTTCTCCCCAGTGGGGCTGATTTCCAGAAGGGGACAGGTGGCACCACCCAAAGTTCGATCCAGTATCAGCCGTGCCAGCACCGAGAGGAGATCCCAGCCTGACTCCCAGCAGCTCTGAGAATTCCTGCTTTGCACACCCAGCTTCTCCATTTTTCCATGCAACAGCACTGGGAAACAGAGTTGGAGATGCCTCATTCCAGGGTGAGATTCAGGTTTGGGAATGCCTCATTCCATGGTGAGATCCAGGTTTTGGGAATGCCTCATTCCATGGTGAGATCCAGGTTTTGGGAATGCCTCATTCCATGCTGAGATCCAGGTTTTGGGAATGCCTCATTCCATGCTGAGATCCAGGTTTTTGGTGTGCCCTCATTCCATGGTGAGATCCAGGATTCAGAGGTTCCTCATTCCATGCTGAGATCCAGGTTTCAGAGATCCCTCATTCCATGCTGAAATCCAGGTTCCAGCTTCCATCACCCACTCCAGACTTTGGGCAGAGATTTCTCCCCCTGCACCAGTGGCTGCTGCAAGGAACTGTGCAATTCATCTGGAAGTTGAATTCCCCAGGGAAAGGCAAACTGAGCTTCCAAAACCAAATTGGCCGCTGAGGGCTGACAGAACTCTGATATTCCCTTGGGAATGAGCCCATTCCTGCTCACACCTTCACCTGCTCCCTCTGCACCGGGGGCTCCACATCCCAAAAAGAGAGGGGAAAATCCAATTCTGACACTCAGGATCTGGTGGCTTTGTCCCCTTCCCTCTGTCCCAGCTCACCCAGGGACATCCATCTGTGCCTGCACTGTTTGAACCACCCCGATAAAAGCTCCAACTCCTCAAGAAATCCTGATCCTACAGAGTCCAGGCAAGGAATGCTCAGTGTTCCCACCTGGAATGGGGCTGGGATGAGGCAGAAGCCGTGAAGGGAGTGTGATAAACTCAGCCTTGGCTGACAACTCCTAATGCTGATCCCCAAACTCCATCAGTTTTCACAAAGTCTCTCCCTGGTTTAGCAGGAAACCACCAGCTCTTGTGCTGACTCTGTTCTGAGGAGCACAAGGCTCTTAATTTAGTTATTGTCTTAATTTATTTTCTAAATTCCCCACCATTTTCTGTTTCCATGCTGAGGCTATCTTGGATTTGGGCAAGTTTTTCTCTCTTGGTTCCAGCAGTGCTAAAATTACCCACTTTTGGAAAGGATTTTTGACACCATAAATACAACTTTGGTGTGGGACTTCAGCTGATGCTCGGGAATTCATCAGCCAGCAGGAGGGAATAGAGATTATTTAAATTGGGGATGGTATTGGTTAGAAAAAGAATCCTCATCTTTGTCACTTTGTGTAAGACTGGGAGAGAACCAAATTCCCTGTGGAGAGCTGGTTTTGGAAAAGAAAATTAAACCTACAAAACATTTAATTTCGATAAAAATAAAATATTAAATTTCAAACTTAATTTTAGCTGTAATACAATACAGCAGTAAAAAATCCCGCTGTCACTGTGTATTTCGTGATGTTCTGTATTTCATGATGTTTTTAGTTGGCATTTTAAAATAAAGGGTTTTGTGACGATTTTTAGCTCGAATCTCAAATGCGGTGACTGGGAAGGTGATGACACAATGACCCCTGAACTGGGTAATTGGGATGTAAGTGATAATTGCCATCCTAATTGCTCCATTAGGAGGGACTTTGTTCAGGGTTAAGTGGTAAATTTGCTGGTTAGGTTGGTTTATGTCCCTGCTCTAGGACTGGGACAGAGAAGAATCCCCTGCTCAGTGACACTGGGATTTCCAGATCACAGAATCCTGGAAAATCCTGAGCTGTAGGGACCCACAGGATCGTGGATCCAGCCCCTGTCCCTGCCCAGACCCCCAACAATCCCACCCTGGGCATCCCAAAGGCTCCTGGAGCTGTGGCAGCCTCGGGGCTGTGCCCATTCCCTGGGGAGCCTGGGCAGTGCCAGCACCTCTGGGGAAGAGCCTTGCCCTGAAATCCAACCCCAATCCCTGCTGGGCCAGCTGCAGCCAGGGTCCTGTCCCTGTCCCAGGGAGTGGTCACTGCCTGCCCCTCCTCGAGGAGGGTCTGAGGGGGGAGAAGGAGGCAGGGACAGCCAGAGCTGATGCCTTGGGAAGGCTGAGCTGGAGCAGAGACTGGACAGAGCTGGAGAATAAACTAGAGATTTATTGAAAGGCCTTTAAGGACACACCTGGGGCAGGACAAGAGCCTGGCCAGGGCTACACCAAAGATGGACACAAAATGGTCACAAAATGGACACAAAATGGACCCAAAATGGACACAAAATGGACAAATGGTCACAAGGTCTCACACTTTTCTAAGTTTTGTTCCATTTGCACATTGGGGTTTCATTGTCCAATTCCAGCTGCAGGTGATGCAGTCCCATCCTTCTTGTTCTCTCCCTTCAGCCCCCCTTGTTTGTGCTTTTGGGCTGAACACTTGTCCCAGCTGTCCTTGGTGTGCAGCAGGAGAAGGATTTGTTTTGTGTCCCTGCTGTGTGCAGAGCTGAGTGAGCCTGAGTGTGAGCTCAGAGCTGCACCCTGGGCAGCACAGGGGCTGGGATACAGCAAAGGGAAAATTTAAGGGATCATTCCCCCATTCCACCCGGCAGCCTCAGAGCATCACCCTGGGGCAGTGCAGTGACCGTGCCTGTCCCCGAGGCCTCAGGAACCCTCCTCAGCCCGGGCCAGCTCAGGGAGAGAGGAGGGAGCAGGGAAGGGAAGGGGAGCCCTGCTTTGTTCCTGCACCCCAGGACACCCTGCAGGCTCCCACAGCTCTTCCCTCCCTGGTTCCCTCCTGCTCTGCACCCACAGCCAGCAGGGAGCCGAAAGAGGGAGTGACAAAAGTGACAGGGCCCTTTCGTGCCTGGCTCAAGAACGGCACGTTCGGACATGCTGCAGGGTGAAATAAATAAATTAAATAATTAAACAAGGAAACAACCAGATCAGGGGGGATCCTGCCCCTGTGCCCAGCTCTGGCTCCTCAGCACAGCAGGGCCAGGAGCTCCTGGAGCTGAGGAAGGGCCTGGAGCATCTCCGTGCCCAGGAGAGGCTGAGGGAGCTGGGGCTGCTCAGCCTGGAGAGGAGCCCCAGGGAGAGGGGCCTCAGCCCTGGATGTCCTTGTCTGTCTGTCCCTGTCTGTCCCTGTGTCTGTCCCTGTGTCTGTCCCTGTGTCTGTCCCTGTGTCTGTCCCTGTCTGTCCCCGTGTCTGTCCCTGTGTGCAGGGAGGGCAGAGCAGCCCCAGGCTCTGCTCCAGGCCCAGCAATGGCCCCAGAGCCACGGGCAGGGGCTGAGCCCAGCAATTCCCCAGAAATTCTGCCCTGGGCAGTGCCCAGGCCTGAACAGATTGTCCAGAGGGGCTGGGGACTCCCCTCCCTGGGGATATTCCAGAATCTCCACAATCCCATGGCCTGAGCTCTGGGGTGATGCTGGAGCAGGGAGGTGGCACCAAATATCCCAACCTGACCCATCCTGTGATTCTGTGCAACATCACCTTCAAATTAGGGAACACAGAATAGGATTTGCACTTCCAGTGGGTGCCAAGGGCCCCCCCAAAAATTAAGGGATAATTCCCTCCAGGCTTTTCTTCCCACCCTTTACATCCATCTCAGTGAGGTCCATGAATGACTTTTTTGGGGGGACCTCAGACCATTATTAATTCTTTAAATGTGCTCTTTGCAAAAGCAACAATTCCAGCAGGATTATCCCTGTCAGGTTCTGCTCCTGGTATCTTTTATTAAGGATAAAAGCACATACTAAAAGAACACTAATAAAAGAGAGGATTCAAAATCCAAATGTTTCATTTCAGGTGTATCCCATGATCAGGTGCATCCGTGCTCTGCTTGGATGAGGGACAGATAATTTACACAAAAATGGGCCAGAAATCCAATTTCACCACCCTTGTGACAAATTCCTGGTATGGGAGTCATGAGACCAGGCCTTGGATGTAAATTCCCCAAATTTCAACAAAGAGAGGGCTGGAAGAGGAATTCCATAGGTCAAACCTGTCTTTGACTCCCAGGGGGATCTGCTCCTGAGCAGGGAATTGAACAAGGCTGGAGAATTCCAAGTGACTTTCCCACTGCAGAAACTTTCAAATCTGGTGAAAATGGGAATTTCCAATTTTTCCCCTAAAACCTGGCACCAGGTCAGTGGTTCCCAACACCAAAGCCTTCACTTCCAGCAGTGTGCAAGGAACTCCTCAGGGACAGGTAGGAGAAATCTCCCTGCAAGGGAAGTTCCCAGCAAGTAGTGATTGGTTCAGGCTTTAAGGCATTAATTCAATCTCAAATCTGGCACCTCATCATGGCAGATTTTCCTTCCCCATGCCATTAATTAGTGAAATTCAGTGATTTCCCAGGCTGAGTGATGCAAAGTGGTTTTTCTAAACAGTTTTTCCAAGTTCATTGAACATTTTCTTCCTATTTTTTTTTTGAAGTGGCTCCCAGTTTACATTGTGGTGCTCATTACTGGGTTTCTTGTGGATTTCTGAGAGAATGGAGAGCATAAAAACATAGAAGGCAGAAGATATGATTCACTAAAGAGACAAACCTGTGCTGTGTTTCCCCTGTGCATGGAAATCATCAAAATGGGAATTTTTGTGGCAGAGAGAGATCTAAACCAAGGGAGCCTCACTTACCTTCAGCAGGATCCACAGATTTAATTCTCCAGAGCTGAGATGTGAATAGGAAAAAAAACAAACCAGCTTTTCTCAGCCTCAGATTCCTCAGCAAAAACATTGCTGGTTTTTGAACATGGGGGAAGGAGCAGGGAATGGGAAATGGAGGAAAGAGGAGGGAAGGGAAAGGGAGAGACTGGAGAGGGGCAGGAATGATTTTACTGTCCTGGTATCTTAACCCTGCACATAATTCCACTTGGTCTTGAAGCAGCAATTGCTCCACGAAATATCCCAGAAGAATCAGGGCTGGAAGAGCCCTCCAGGATCACCCAGTGCCACCTGAGAGATCCTGAGGCTCCATTTAAAGAGTTTGATCCCTGTAATGACACTTTGGGTTTGTCTGACCCGCATCTTTTCCCATAGGATCACAGCAACAGCTGATCTGTGGGATGTTGCTGCTTTCCAGAGGGATCCTGACAGGCTGCCCCCCAAATATTCACATCTGGTAAAAGTCTGGCTCTAAATATTCCAGTAACTCCATGGCTGAAGGTCAGAGACCACATCTGGATGCGCTGTCCTTAATTCCTGGTGGGGAGGGACACCTGGGATGGGCCTTTGTGGCTAAAGAAAAATCCCAGAGTCACCGAATTCCCGAATCACCAGGAGCCTTCCATGGTCACCCAGCATCCCCCAAACCCTGTCCCCAAGGCCACCTCCAGACTCCTCCTGAGCACTCCCACAGACAGTGACTGCAAACCTCCCTGGGCAGCTCAGCCCAAGGCCTGACCACTCTGCCAGGGAAATTTCCTTTCCCAGTCTCCAGGCTGAGCCTGCCCTGGTGCAATTTGAGGCCATTTCCTCTCCTCCTTTCCCTGCCCCTCCTGTCAGGGACTTGTGCAGAGCCACAAGGTCCCCCCTGAGCCTCCTTTTCTCCAGCCTCAGCCCCTTCCCAGCTCCCTCAGCTGCTCCTCCCAGGCTGTGCTGGTGGGTTGGGAGTGCTGTGAAATCAGAATGAGGAAAGGAAGGGCTGCGGTGCCTCTGTCCCCAGGGAAAGGCAGGGATTGCACAGCCCTCGGCTCCTCTTGAGACACAGCTCTGCTCACCCATGGCCCAGTGACTGCTGCCCTGCCCTGCTGGCACCTCTGGGGACAAGGAACAGCTCCAGCCACACCAGCACGAATCCCAGCCCTCCACTCCCGTGCCTGGGGTCACAGGAAGGAGAACAACCCCAAACCTGAACGGCTCAGAGCCCTGGCTCTGCTGCCTCCCCGGGATTTGGTTCCAGGGCCCAGCAGCTGTCCGGGCAGTTTTTCCACTCTTCTTCCATGGAAAGGTGTGTCCTGTCCTGTCCTGCCCTCCCTGCCACAGCAGAGGGACCAGGAATGGGATCACAGGGTCATGGAATGGTTTGGGCTGGAAGGACCTCAAAGCCCATCTTGTTCCATCCCCTCCCACTGTCCCAGGCTGCTCCAGCCCCAGTGTCCAGCCTGGCCTTGGGCACTGCCAGGGATGCAGGGGCAGCCACAGCTGCTCTGGGCACCCTGTGCCAGGGCCTGCCCACCCTGCCAGGGAACAATTCCTGATTCCCAAGAGCCCATCCAGCCCTGCCCTCTGGCACTGGGAGCCATTCCCTGGCTCCTGTCCCTGCAGCCCCAGTCCCTCTGCAGCTCTTCTGGAGCCTCTTTAGGCACTGAGAAAGCTCTGAAATCTCCCTCCAGGCTGGACAACTCCAATCACCTCCTTCCCATCCATTTAGCACTAAGAGATATCCAAGGAAGGAATTTGTTTCACAGGAATTGTCCTTCCTGCTTTGGGAAGACGAGGGGAAAACCCCCATAAGGGATTTCATGGAAACAAGCATTAGGAAAAAGGAAGTTTTTGCTGCCAGTTTCTCAGAAAACAAAGGGAGAAATAGAACAATCTCCTTTTCCTGGAAAAGGCTGGGAAAGCTTTGTCAAATCCCTTCCCATTTCCCTCTGGGAGCTTGAGGCCTGGCAAAACTTTTCTCCCCAGTCCCTTTTAACGAACATGGAAACCTGTGGGCAGGAAAAAGAGCTGAGTCTGAGATCCCAGGAACGCTGGGACTTGACACAAACCCCTCCAAGACGAGTCCCTGCCTCTCCTGCACTCCCCCTCTGCTGCTGTGTAGGATAATTACAGCCCATGTTTTCCACAAAACCCTGTAACCCTTCATGGGGAAGAAAAATATTGTGGCTCACGCAGTTGTGACTCAACTGGTAATTTGGGATGACAAGCAATTCCTTGAACATCTGACTCAAGTTAATGGGAGGATGTTACCCAACAGCAGCAGCACCTTAGTCAAGAGCCCATGAAATAACACCCCAGCTCCTCAGCAGGGTTTGAAATCCTGATTATTTTATTGGGTTTGCCAGCAAGAGCTCTTGGAGGGAGGCTCAGGGCACCTGAACATTGCAGGAGAGCAAAGCCAAGCTCTGGTCCCACTCAGGGATCTGTGTGTGTGGAGATTTTCTCTAAAATGCGTGAAAAAATACAATTAAAGGATCTTTGCATAAGGACAAGAGGCAGAGTCAGATGCAAATGCTGGGGGAGAAGCTGTCACAGATGTCCCTGTGCTGGAGCTGGAATGCAAATCACTTGAATTTCCATCACGTCTCATTGACTAATGACTCCTAAATGCTTTTCCAAGCCTCATCTTCATGGAAAAAAAAAACAAAAAACCAACCACAAACATTTATTTTTCCTCCAGCTCTTGGAGCAGGTCTGTAACGGGTGACCCAACACATTTTTAGGTGGGAACATTTTAAATGGGAACATTTTGCCCCATTTTCAAGTCCTCAGTCCTGACAGCTCTCTGCAACCCGGGGCCCAAAGCTCTTGGGGACAGAATTTAGGGGGGATTATGGTGGCACTGGATGATCCCAGAGGTCTCTCCCAAACTGGATGATTTGGGATTTGGGATAAAAGCTTTTCTGAGTGAGCAGGCAGAGTGGAGAAGTGGGAGAAGGGTAGCCAGGAATGGAAAGCCAGGAGACATCACCCAAATCTCTGTCCCTGTGAATTTATTCCTTGGAATTTCTTCTTCCTGCAGGGCCCAGTGGGAGAGGGAAGATATGGGAAGGAGAGGGAACACACTGATGATCATCTGTGTGAGAAAAGCAGAATAACAGAGCAGGTTCAGAGCCCAAACACGAGGCCCAGCCTCATTTCTTTGACTCAAACTCGGCTGTCAGGAGCTACCATTTGTTGCTGCTTGGCTCTGAGCCTCCCCACACCAACGAGGAGCACCAGGCTGGGAAATGAGCCTGAGTTCAGGCCAGAGAAATGAGTCAGAGCAGATAAAAAGAGCTGGAGGACTGCAAAAGGGCCACGCCATTGGAAGCTGAGGCACTGGGGAGCAAAGCCAAGCAGCAGGAGGAAGTCCAGGAGGAAAAAATAAAAGAGATAATCAAAAAGGAGAGTCACCCATCTGTGTTCTGGGATCAACAGGAAGCAGCCACATCCATCCTCCTCCATGTGACAGCCACATCCCAGCCCTGGGACAGACTGGAACAGCCTTGAAGGGACGCAGGGACACTTCCAGGAGCTCCCTCTGATCCTGCAGGAGCAGCTGCCAGCTGGAAATCCACATGGATAAAAGCCTAATCACCCATTTGTGCCCAAACAAACTTTCCCTGTGCAGGAGCACACAAGGAGCCCATTGCCACAGGATAACTTGTGGCAGCTGCCAGGAATTCCTGTTATCAGCTGGGATTGTCCCAAAGTGCTCCACACGTGAGCCAGGCGAGGTCCAGCTGAGCCCAGACACGCTGGAATCGCTCCAGCAGCCAAGACAAAGCAGCTTCAGAGCCAAACTGGGGAGTGACTTGGGCTGTGCCACCTCCCAGTCCCCTGCAGGTCACTCACAGCCAAAAAATGGCCCTTGGGTCAAATCCAGGGGGAAAACATCAACTCAGGCTTTGGACATTTTACCTGAGCTGTCCCCACACGCTCATGGGTTGGACATTGGGTTGTTTTCCATGTGGAGCTGCAAAAGGAGATCCAAAGCTCTTAGAGAGTGTCCAAAGGATGGGGAAAAGTCTGGAAGGGCCACATGAGGAGAGCTTGAGGGAACCTGGAGGAGCCTGAGGGAGACTCCTCAGGGGCTGCAGCTCATCCCAAGGGCAGCTCCAACCTCTGTTCCCTGGGACAGGGACAGGATCCTGGCTGGAGCTGGCCCAGCAGGGATTGGGGTTGGATTTTAGGGCAAGGCTCTTCCCCAGAGGTGCTGGCACTGCCCAGGCTCCCCAGGGAATGGGCACGGCCCCAAGGCTGCCACAGCTCCAGGAGCCTTTGGGATGCCCAGGGTGGGATTGTTGGGGGTCTGGGCAGGGACAGGGTGGCACTGGAATCGTCCCTGTGGGTCCCTCCCAGCTCAGGATATCCCAACTCCTTCATGTGAGGTCCATCAGCTCTGACTAGCCTTGAAGGCTGAGGTAAATAACAAATATCAACTAATTAACTGTGAAATATGAGCTATAATTAGGGGATGCAGCAAGTTACTGCATCCTTGGAAGCAATCCTGCCAAGCAATCCCATTCCCTGGG
Organism: Prinia subflava; assembly: GCF_021018805.1. Taxonomy (NCBI): domain Eukaryota; kingdom Metazoa; phylum Chordata; class Aves; order Passeriformes; family Cisticolidae; genus Prinia; species Prinia subflava. Next base: position 106,544,151 of record NC_086249.1, on the reverse strand, counting down.
ATCCCAGGGAATGAGGAGGGATTCTCCCCCACACAGAACGTTTGCAGAGCAGGAAGAAGCAGAGGGAATTGGTGATTCCCAAGAGGAAAAGCAGGGAGGGGAATGTTGGGATCACAGTTTGGATGTGAGGCCCTTGGGGTGCTGCTCAGGGAGCTCTGCCTCCCTCCTGCCCTGCTCTGGGGTGATGCTGGCAGAAGGCTCAGACTAAAAGCTTTCAGTGGCACTGAGATTAAGCTGAGCTCATCTCAGCTAAAGTCTAATGACAAACCTGTCCTGTTGAAGGTCCATTTGTCATTGTAAGGACCTCAGAAAGCCCAGAGCCCTGAGCTCCCTATTCCAGCAGCCACTGGAGTCACCTCAGAACCTGGGAAAGTTTGTTTCCCCTAAAATCCCAGCAGGTCCTTTCCAGATCACTCCCCAGGGACTGCAGCTTTTGCTTAAACCCACACACCCCTCATGTGAATAAAGGGAACCCTGAAGGTGCAAACACTGGAAATTCAGAAGCCAGTTTTTAATTTTAAGCTGTTTATTTTGTGTCTCCAGCACTTGGCACTGGTGACAATGACAATGCCAGAAATGCAGACCTGTGTGAGGGAGGTACAGCCTGAACTCCGCTTTGGAAAAGAGGAATTTTATGGAATAGTGGGGAAGTGGAGCCTCTGTGTTCTATAGGCACCACAGCGACCTGGCTCAGCTTTTGGGATGGGAATATTTCCAGGAGGTTCCTGTGTAGATCCTCTGGTGTTGAAGCTGTTGATGTGGCCCTTGGGGACAGGGTTTGGGGGGTGCTGGTGCTGCTGGGGTGGCACTGGGTGATCCTGAGGGGCTCTTCCCACCTTGGTGATTCTGGGATACACCAAGCACTCCAAGGCTCTCTATCCTCGCTGCCTCCTCTTCCTCAGAATTAAACTGAATTGAACTCTCTTTTCCTCTTTTAAACGTGTTTTTAGCCATAAAAACCTTTCTGTGCCCAGGGAAGGGCTGGAGGTGGCCCTGAGTGCTCTGGGCTGGGGACAAGGTGGGCCTGGGGCACAGCTGGCACTGCCTGGGCTGGGAGGGCTTTTCCAGCCTCAGGGATTTGGGGATTCGTTCAGAATTCCAGGTCCCCAGCAGGTTTCTGGAGAAACTGCAGCAAAGCTGAGCTGCTGTCTCCCCCCAGTGTCAGCAGATTTTTCCTGTTGGAGTTGTGGCACGCGGGATTCCCAAAGGTGAAATCACCTGGAGCTGTGGCAGCCCGGGTCAGACTCCCCGGAATGTCAGGGAACAGGAATTGGTTCAGCTTGGGAAGGGACAGGACTGGACAAGACCTGTTCTCATCCTGGGAATTATTGGATATCAACCATCCCAGCCTCTGGGGATGCTGGGCTGAAATTTAGGAATGGCCTCAAGCAGAAGGAAGGCAGGGCTGGATGGGATATAGGGAGAAAATTCCTGGCTGGGAGGGGGGACAGGCCCTGGAAGGAAATTCCCCAAAAACTGTGGCTGCCCCTGGATCCCTGGCAGTGCCCAAGGCCACTGGGGCTTGGAGCAGCCTGGGACAGTGGGAGGTGTCCCTGCCATGGCTGAGCCTTAAAATCCCTTCCACCCCAAACCACTCTGGGATTCTAAAAATCAGGCTGGACCAGATTTGAAGTCTTTTGCCTGCACAGATTTTTCTGATTTGGCTGCAGAGGCAGAACTGTGATAATCTGCAGGATTTCTGAGGAGGCTCCTCACAGCTCCTTCCCACATATTCAGGGGCAAACAAAGAGCATTAACCCCCTTCTTGCACATCTCTGGCAGGGATGATTTCAAGCCAGATTTGATTGCTTTGGGTGCTCAGTGGAGCCCAGTGGCTCTGGTGATAAATTGAGTTGTAAAGGGAGATTATGTCCCTTCGGTTCTGCTCACAGAGCAGTAGTTAAAAAGCTAAAAAAATTCCTCATTATTATTTGTTTTTATAGAAAAACCTACTTTGGAGAGCCTCAAAACTGCAGATTGGGTCTAATATCCAAAAATATCCAGTGACTGCCCAGAGCCAAGGCACTGGTGTCACCAGAGCTGACAAATCCCTGGGGAGCTTTCCACCAGAATCCCTGTTTCCCTCAGGGAAGGTGGGCACCAGGCTGTTCTCACTGACACCACAGGGACTGAATTCACCTTGGCATGCACAGGTGAGGGTTGGGAACAGAGGGGAGCCGCTGGATTCCCTGGGGTCCTGGGAATTCCTGAGCCTGGCAGCCCTGAGGCTGCTGGAGCGGGATATTTCTCTAGGATACAGCAGGATGTTGCACAGCAGGAAATGTCTCTGTGCAGGGAATGGGTTTCTGCGCTGCTTTTGTTCTCCAGTCTCCAAGGAGACAGCAGGAGAAGTGGGATTTTAACATCCCTGCAGTTCCAGGGAGTGATTCCAGCAGAGCTGGAGCTCCCTGAGCACCCTCTGCCCTCCCCACGCAGGTGAGGGCTGGGGCCCAGGGCTTCTCCAAGGGCTCTGCAGCCTTCTGCTCCCTCCTCTCCCCACTCCACCGGCAAATTCCTGCCCTCCTTAACGCCCAGGAGGGTCTAGGGAGTGCTTTGGAATGGACATGGGAATGTGAAGGCAAAGGTACCTGGGGCACTGCCACCCCTGAGCCTTCAGTGCTGTAATTCTGTGTTTCTCTGTTAACCCAAATCTGCTCTGGAGCCGGGCTGGGAGAGCTGGGAATGTCCAGTCTGGAGAAGGAAGAGCTCCAGGGAGAGCTCAGAGCCCCTGCCAGGGCCTGAAGGGGCTCCAGGAGAGCTGCAGAGGGACTGGGGACAAGGGCTGGAGGGACAGGAGCCAGGGAATGGCTCCCAGTGCCAGAGGGCAGGGCTGGATGGGCTCTTGGGAATCAGGAATTGTTCCCTGGCAGGGTGGGCAGGCCCTGGCACAGGGTGCCCAGAGCAGCTGTGGCTGCCCCTGCATCCCTGGCAGTGCCCAAGGCCAGGCTGGACACTGGGGCTGGAGCAGCCTGGGACAGTGGGAGGTGTCCCTGCCATGGCAGGGGGGGCATGAGGGAATTTTTAGGTCTCTTCCAACCCAAACCATTCCAGGATTCCATGCCCAGGGATTTGGTGCCACTGCACAAGCAGGAGCAGCTGCCCCAGGCTGAGCAGAAAACAGAACCAAGGAGAGTTCTGGGGATAAACCTCCTCCCATGGAGCTCCCCTAAGGTGACACCGTGATTTCCACGGATCCAAAGAAGTCCTGGATGCACAAAGTGCCTGGAAAAGCTCCTCCCCTGCATTCCATGCAGGCCCCACAGCCTGACCCTTGCAGGAGGCAGCTGCCAAAGCTGCTCCCAGCCCTCTCCCCTTCCTTCTGCCCCTCCATGAACTTTGGAGCCTCCCAGGATGGATCCAGAGCATTTTTCTCCTCAGTTTTTTTCCCTCCAGAGTGTTTTCCTCCTCCATCCCAGACACCTCCTTGCAGCTGATCCCCTGCAGCTCCAATCCTTTGAGGAAGCAGCACCCAAGCTTGTTTTTTATTTTTATTTTTTAAACAAAGGCATTTTTATTGCATAAATAGAGGCTCAGATGCTTTGCTGTACACAGAAAAACGAAGATAATTTAAGTGTCACTCTGAAGTTACACATCCTCCTTTTCCAGGAAGGCTTCATCCTCCTGGGAGAGGAATCCAAGTGTGAGGAACCTGCAGGGTGGGAGAGAGCAGTGAGAGCAGCAGGCACAGGAGGGAGAGCACAGGGGCTCCTTTGGAGCTGATCCCAGCTCCATGGGGGAATTCCTCGCTCTTAATCCCAGAATTTAGGAAGGACAGGGCCTCTGCTGGGCAGCTCTGGGGACTGGGAAGGGAATTTCTGTGGAATCAGAGAGGTTTCAATGCCAGTCCTGCACCGAGGGCGATGTCACCTGCTGGACACTTGGGTTTTGTGTGATGAAATCCCTGGAGCTGTGGGGTTTGCCCCATGGAATTCCCTGGGAAAACACTGCACATAATCCCAGAATCCCAGACTAGCTTGGGTTAGAGGGATCCTCAAAGCTCATCCCATCCACCCCTGCCATGGCCAGGAACACCTCCCACTGTCCCAGGCTGCTCCAGCTTTTCCTTTTCCAGGGAAGTGGCCAAAATCTGCCCCCAGGCCAAGTCCTGAATCTGCTGGGAACAGGAAACTGAAAAAACCCCTTTGGGTTTGGTTTTTGGTGGTTTTTTGTGTTTTTTTTCTATGTAAATAGAAAAAACTTTGTTCCCATGGTTATTCCCAGGGCCTCATTTCTAGGCACAATTCCCAATCCTTGGGAAGAAAGGGAATGAAAGAGTGACAGGCTGGAAATAAAACCTAGGAAAGATTTTAAGAGCTTAGAAGTGTCTTTAGATGGGAGGGGATGACCTCAGAAAGGGAAATAAGATTTTCTTTCAATAAAGAGAAACATGACATCAAACTCCCACTGAGCTTCCAAAGGGCAGGCAGGAATAGAATTCCCACTTTGCAGGAGAACAGGGAGAAGTGAAGGAAACGGCTCCAAAAATGACAAGAAAGGCAGGGAATAGAATCCAAGCACCAGGCAGGACTCATTCTGCTCATGGATTTGCTCCAGGAAAGCAGGGATTGCTTCAACTTTGGGAACAGAGGGGAGGAACGCAGGGATTTCAGAATGAAAATCCCAAATTTAGGGGAGTTTGTAATGGAAGCAAGCAGAAAAATGGGCATTTTGCTGAGGGAATTCTACATGGTGGATGTTCCATGGTAAAATCTGTCCCTTTGGGAATTCCAGGTGTGGAATCTGCCCTTTCCAGCTAACCACCCCCAAGCTATCAATAATTTCACTCATGTAGAAAGGCTGATTATTTTCTCTTTGTGACTGAGGCCCAGAGTTCTGCTTGCAGCATCCTGCCTGGCTGCTCCCCTGCAGTTATTCCCAATTTATCCCCCTCTTTGTGCATCAGGCACAAAAATCCAGGGAGACAAAAACAGAGAGGGAATACTGTGCTAAAATATCCTCAAACAGGATATTTTGTGGACATTAAGTGGTTCATGCAAGTCCCACAAGGAATGAGTGAGCAAATCCCCTGAAACATCCCAAATATTCCCAGAGCTGGGGTCTAACTGCACATTCCCAATCCATCCCCCTGGGATGAACAATGCCACTCTCAAAGGCCAGGAATTGGGATCCATTCCATACCTAAAGGAATCCTCACTCATCCTTCTTCTCTGCTTCTGCTTTCAGTCTCTCCTCACGTTCCCTCTTCAGTTTCTCCTCAATTTTCTTGCTCTGGTACATTTTGACTCCCGCAAAGGCCAAGCAAAGGATCAAAGTTTTAGCTGCCAAAATGTACATCAGCAGTGGGAAGTTCTCCAGAGCCTGCAATGCCAAAGAATCTATTTAGGCACTTCTGGAACACTTGGACAATTAAAAATGAATTTAGAGAGGTGTTCTGTGTCTTTCAATCCAATAGGAATGCTCCTGTCTCTCCATGGTTTTTATTTCTGTGGGAAACTGAACCAGGCAGAACAACAAAGACAAAGAAAAATCCCCTTCCCTCAAGTCCTGAGCTCCTTTTGCTCATTTTCCAGAAATATTTGCACCATCTGGAGCTGAAAAAAAGGGAAGAACTGAGTATTTCAGGGAAATTGTGAAAGTGGAAGTGCTGCAGAACAATCCTCACAAGGGATGGATCCCAGCTCTCAGATGGGATCCCCAAAAACACTCCAGGAAACCTTAATTCATAGCAATTTTGTAATGAACCTGCTCAGATATGGAAGGTGCAGATAAATGCCCTTAAACTGGGAGAAAAGTAAAAAATCCACAACTTCCAAGGATTGTTGTAGCACTTTCGAATGCCTGGAATTGCACAGAGTGTTTCAATGCTATAAAAACAAGAATTTGGAGAGGAAAATCAAATGGAAAGGGGTGGTGGGCCCTGAGTAGGCTGCCCAGGGATGGGGTGGGATTGCTGGGGGTCTCTGCAGGGCCAGGCTTGGACTGGGAGATCCCTTGGGTCCCTTCCCATCAGGATATTCCATGGCTCTGTGGTAGCTCTGTGAACTTGGAATTCACCCTCAGGATCTCCCTGAGCTGTCAGGACCATCAAAGCACCGAATTTAGGCCAGGCCTGGTGTCCAGACACCAGCAGGGAGTCTGGAAAAAAACCCAGCAGGCTCTGTCAGTCCCCACACAAACACAGAGGCAACAGCTCCAAATCCACAGCTCTGCAACACCAGGGCAGGGGGAAAGGTGGATTTTATATGTTCAAATTGTTAATTACAGACTCAGGGAATGGTTTGGCTTGGGAGGGATCTTAAAAATCATCCCATTCCCATGGCAGGGACACTTCCCACTGTCCCAGGCTGCTCCAGCCCCAGTGTCCAGCCTGGCCTTGGGCACTGCCAGGGATGCAGGGGCAGCCACAGCTGCTCTGGGCACCCTGTGCCAGGGCCTGCCCACCCTGCCAGGGAACAATTCCTGATTCCCAAGAGCCCATCCAGCCCTGCCCTCTGGCACTGGGAGCCATTCCCTGGCTCCTGTCCCTGCAGCCCTTGGCAATTGTCTCTCTGCAGCTTTCCTGGGGCTCCTTCAGGCCCTGCAAGGCCACCCTGAGCTCAGCCCAGAGCTTCTCCTGCCCAGGCTGAGCAATGCCAGCTGTGCCAGCCTTTCCTGCCAGCAGAGCTGCTCCAGCCCTCTGCTCATCCTGGAGCCTCCTGGACTTGCTCTGACAGCCCCATGCAGGAGTTGCTGCTCCATCACTTGTGGTGCCTGGCACAGACCCTGCAGAGCTTTCACGGCCCCAAAACCCCAAAATACAGTGGAGAAATCCCCCTCCAGTAACAAAAGCAGCTGAAGGAAGAGAAAAACCTGGAAGGAGGAAAGGCAGGAGGAGCAGGGGTGAGCAGAGCTCTGGTGAGCTCAGGTCCAACATGTGAGGCCCCAACAGCAAACCCTGGGACAAGCACGTCTGGCAAGGCAGGACAACAACAAATCCCTGGCCCTGAGAGCGTGGGGGTCACACAACCCTCCCTGGGAAAGGAATCATCAGAGCCCCCCCAAACACACCCCCATGGGAAGAGCAGCAATCCCTGCTTTGGGAATGTGCCCCAGCCTCACCTTCCAGTTAAAGGCCACCATCTCTGCTGGGGGGGGTCACACTCCTGGAGGCACAGGGCAGGGCAGGAGCATCTTGGAGAAATGGAAAACAAAGCAGAATGAGCTCTTGGAGAAAGTGGAAAACAAAGCAGAATGAACTCTTGGAGAAAGTGGAAAACAAAGCAGAATGAGCTCTTGGAGAAGTGGAAAACAAAGCAGAATGAACTCTTCAAGGAACAGGAAACAAAGCAGAATGAACTCTTCAAGAAATGGGAAATAAAGCAGAATGAACTCAGAGAAATGGAAATTAAAAGAGAATTAGGCAAGCTGCTAATTAGCCCACCCTGCCCGTCTGAGGGGCTGATCCCAGCGATTCCCAGTGAGCTCCAGGGCCTTTCTGGGGCTGAGTGACAGGAGCAGGACAGGGCAGTGACAGCCCCAGAGCAGGTGCTGGAGCTGGGATTGCACGTCCTGGCAGCTGCCCCATGGCAAACACGGCACACACGGCTGCCTTTGGGGGCTGGAGCTGTGTGTGCTCCCCCTGTGCTGGGACCTGAGGGACACAGGGCCCCACAGGAGCTGCCCTGGGGGTTCTCTGAGGGTTTCCAAGCCCACCTGCTCTGTTGGGAGCCTGAACTTTTAATTAATCCTCTAATCTATCAGTCCTGTGTGGCTGATTAATTCAATTCTCCATACTAACAGTTTATAAATATAGATGTTGGCAAAGCAAGCACTCCCTGGAGCCCTGAGTGGTCACCAGCCATTCCAGAGCTGAATTCCCAGCATGGAAAGCCACACACAGCACTGCCCCGGGCTCTCTGCTCCACCTCTTCAGCTGCTGGGATCCAAATTAACCCCTGGAGGCCTTTCCTGTCCATGGAACAAGAGTGGAAAAGCAGGAGGGAGCACTCCAGCACCGAGAAAAGCTGGGCTGAATCAGTCAGCACTGCAGCAGAGAGCTGGAGCTGCTGCTGAGCTTCCTGCAGAAATTAAATGTTCTTGCAGCTTGTGTCCTGCTCAGTTTCTGGGCAGATGTTCTAATTTCTCCAGACAGAGCATCCTCTCCTCTCCTTTTCCCTCTCACTCTGCTGAGACCTCTCTGGAAACATTCCTGCTCCTCCAGAGATCTCTGTGACTAAAATCCAGCTGTACCAAAGCCCTGGAGTGGCAGCCACCACCAAATTCCTGTTAATCAGTCACTATTTCTGTGCTGATCCTGATTGTGCAGCTCCTTCTGCTGCTCAGAAAATGTCAGGGTGGTTGTGAACTGAGGCAGTGCTGTTATACCTCCAAAAAATCCATTTTCACTTCATGGAATCGTGGAATGGGCTGGGTTGGAAGGACCTTGGAGATCATCCCCTGCTATGGCAGGGACACCTCCCACTGTCCCAGGCTGCCCCAGCCTGGCCTTGGGCACTGCCAGGGTTTAAAGGGGTTTTATTTAGTGGGAAGGAAAATGGAATATCATGGGGTTGTTCCCTTCCTTTGAGTCAGGCAATGCAGAGTAAGGGCAGAACAGGAAGAAGGAACAATTCAGGAACAACTTTCTGGGCATTCATGGAGAACACATTGCCCAAATCATTGCCAAACACTCTGGTACCATTTGGCACTGGCACAGATTGTCCAGAGAGGACCTAAAGACCTTAAAGAGGACCTTAAAATCCATCCGGTGCCACCCCTGCCATGGCAGGGACCCCTCCCACTGTCCCAGGCTGCTCCAGCCCCAGTGTCCAGCCTGGCCTTGGGCACTGCCAGGGATGCAGGGGCAGCCACAGCTGCTCTGGGCACCCTGTGCCAGGGCCTGCCCACCCTGCCAGGGAACAATTCCTGATTCCCAAGAGCCCATCCAGCCCTGCCCTCTGGCACTGGGAGCCATTCCCTGGCTCCTGTCCCTGCAGCCCTTGTCCAAAGTCCCTTTCCATGTTCCTTGTAATCCCAAAATGTTTCCCAGGCTGACACTGAGATGTCCCCGGGGTGTCCTGTGCAGCTGGAACTCAGTGGGAATGTCACTGCTCCCTCCAGGCTGCATTCCCACATCCCACCAGCCTCCAGGGGCCAGGCCCTTCTCCCCATCTCAGCTCTTGGCTTTTCCAGTCTCCATCTGATCTTAGCCCTTACCAAATCCAGTTGAAACCTCAGGATTGAACAAAGCAGTGAAGCTGCAGCACAAGGCAGGGAGAACAAAGTAGGAAAAGGGGAGGATTTTGCCCAGAGCAGCTGTGGCTGCCCCTGGATCCCTGGCAGTGTCCAAGGCCAGGTTGGACATTGGGGCTGGAGCAGTCAAGGATTAATGGAAGGTGTCCCTTCCTGTGGAACTGGATGAGCTTTGAAATCCTTTCCAATCCAAACCATTCCAGGATTATAGGATTCCCTTCACACTTACAAAACACCATTTATGAGCACTGAGGTCATCAGTGCAAGAGCAAAAAGCTCCGACACTGCTTTTTCAAGGTTGGGATATCTTAAAAGCCCGCAGGCAAATAAACAGCTGGAATTGTGTGTTTGCCTTTCCCGGGGAGATAAGGCACAGATTGGAGCAGGGAACACATCCACAGGCAGGCATTGTTCCTTCCCCAGGAAAAGGAGGGCAAACACAGGGCCTGGGCCCCACACAAGGGCACTGCTCCCTCCCCTCACCTGCAAGGAGCTCCTGTGCAGCCACGTGAGGAGGGACAGCAGCGCTGGGCTCTGCCAAGTATGCCCGGACAGATCCACAGGCTGGGATAAAACAGCCCCAGGCTCCCGTGGATTCCCTGGATTGCAGCTGCCAGGCACTCCCAGGGCTCCTCTGGGGTTTTATTCCTTAGCAAACGGGAGGTGGCTGCCCTGCAAGGCTGCTGTGGTCACCAGCAGAGCCACCCCCTGTGGCTGCCACAGCCCTGGCAGTGCCCAAGGCCAGGCTGGACACTGGGGCTGGAGCAGCCTGGGACAGTGGGAGGTGTCCCTGCCATGGCAGGGGTGGCACTGGGTGGGCTCTAAGGTCCCTTCCAACCCAAACAAGTCTGGGATTTTGGGATTCTGGTCTGTGTGTGCAGCCTTGTCCCAGGGAACTGAAGCAGATCAGACCCCTGCAGATGGGGAAGAGGAGAGGCTCTGTCCAGATCCCACCTCAGGGCTGTGTCAGCAATTCCCTGTGAATCCCAAATGCTCTGGGATCCTCTGTGTGCACAGCAGTCCCTCATTCCCCAGGGTCGTGTCCCTCACACATCCCAGAGCTCGGGATTAGCCCCAATTCCAGCCCCAGGATCCCTGCCCAGCTCTGCCCTGTGCAAGGGCCCCACAGCCGGGCCCAGGCACGTGGGAGGCCTGAGGTGGAGCAGGAGTGAATGCCAGCCCTGGATGGCAGTGCCAGCCCTGGATGGCAGCTCCAGCCCTGGATGGCAGCTCCAGCCCTGGATGGCAGTGCCAGCCCTGGATGGCAGTGACAGCCCTGGGTGGCAGTGACAGCCCTGCACAGGCAGCACAGGCAGGCTCTGAGGGCAGTGTCTGCAGAGCAGCCAGCCCTGAGCTCCCACACAGCACCCAAAGAGCAACCACAGCACCCACAGAGCATCCACAGCATCCACACAGCATCCACACACCACCCACAGCCTCCACAGCACCCACACAGCACCCACAGCATCCACACAGCACCCACAGAGTAACCACAGCATCCACACAGCACCCACAGCATCCACACAGCACCCACAGCATCCACACAGCACCCACAGCACCCACACAGCACCCACAGCACCCACAGCATCCACAGCATCCACACAGCACCCACAGCATCCACACAGCACCCACACAGCACCCATACAGCACCCACACAGCACCCACAGCATCCACACAGCACCCATACAGCACCCACACAGCATCCACACAGCACCCACAGCATCCACAGAGCACCCACAGAGCACCCATACAGCACCCACACAGCACCCACACAGCTCCCACAGCATCCACACAGCACCCACAGCACCCACACAGCATCCACAGAGCACCCACAGCATCCACAGAGCACCCACAGAGCACCCATACAGCACCCACACAGCACCCACACAGCTCCCACAGCATCCACACAGCACCCACAGCACCCACACAGCACCCACAGCATCCACAGCACCCAAGCACCCACAGCACCCACAGCACCCACACAGTATCCACAGCATCCACACAGCATCCACAGCACCCAAGCACCCACAGCACCCACAGCACCCACACAGTATCCACAGCATCCACACAGCACCCACAGCACCCACAGCACCCACAGCACCCACAGAACCCACAGCATCCACAGCACCCACACAGCACCCACACAGCATCCACACAGCATCCACAGCATCCACAGCACCCACAGCCTCCACAGCACCCACACAGCATCCACAGCATCCACAGCACCCACACAGCACCCACAGCACCCACACAGCACCCACACAGCACCCACACAGCATCCACAGCATCCACAGCACCCACACAGCACCCACACAGCACCCACAGCATCCACACAGCATCCACAGCACGCACACAGCATCCACAGCACCCACAGCACCCACAGAGCATCCACAGCACCCAAACCCTCCCGAGGTGTCCTGCCTACACATCTGGCCCTGCCTGCCAGGCCCTGCATCACCCAAAATGGGGCTGGGGGACTCCTGTGGGGATCCTGAGCCGCTCCAGCCACGAGGCCTCGGAAGCTCCTGAGGTCCCTGAGTGCCCTTCAATGCGATGTCCCTGAGCCAGGAGAGCGCTGTCACTCACCAAGGCCAGGCTGGATGCACTCTGAGCAGCCTGGGAGGTGGCCCTGCTCAGGGCAGGCCTTGGAATGAGGTGATCTTTAAGGTCTTTTCCAACCCAAACCTGATTCTGATTCTCATTTTGGATCAACCCAAGGTTCCAGCTCAAGCAACAACCAAAATAATTTTAAAACCCCATAAAGATCTTTGTACCTGATGAAGGAGAAATTAAAATAGGAGTGATTCCTCTGGCAGCTTCTCACATACTCCAAACTCTGGAAAAAGGAACAGAGCAGATGGGATGTTTCATTCACGTGGGTTGGATTACAATCAAACCAAACCCAGAAATGCCAGGGGCACATCAGACCCTTCCACCATGGCACCACCACAAAGATGATCCCAAAGCTGGAGCCCCTCTGCTCTGGAAACAGGCTGGGAGAACTGGGATTGTCCAGCCTGGAGAAGGGACAGGTGCAGGGAGACCTTGGAGCTCCTTCCAGTGCTTAAAAGGGTTTATAAAAAGGAGAGGCACTTTTTATATGGGCAGAGTGCCAGGACAATGGCCTTAAACTGCCAGAGGGCAGGGCTGGATGGGCTCTTGGGAATCAGGAATTGTTCCCTGGCAGGGTGGGCAGGCCCTGGCACAGGGTGCCCAGAGCAGCTGTGGCTGCCCCTGCATCCCAGCCCAGCTCCCTCCTGGGCTGGAGAACAAGAAAAGGACTGGGGAACAAGGAGGGAGGGTGGACAGCAAGAAAAGCAGGGCTGGAGAGCAAGGAAAGGGGATGGAGTGCAAGGAAGGGGGGCTGGAGAGAAAGGAGGGGTACTGGAGAACAAGGAATGGGGGGTGGAAGAGTCAGGGGAGAATGTCTCGAGAATAAAGAGGGGGGCTGAAGGGAAAGGAGGAGAGTGGAGAACAAGAATAGGAGGGCCTGGAGAGGAAGGAAAGCAATGGAGAACAAGGAAGGGGGGTCTGGTGAGCCAGGAGGGAGAGGTGGGTACCAAGTAAAGGGGGCTGGAGAGCAAGGAAGAGGCTGGAGAACAACAGTGGAGAGGACCGGAGAGCAGGGAGGGGTGGAGAGCATAAAGGGGGGGGGTGGAGATCAAGGAACGAGGGGTGAGGAACACAGGAGGGACTGGAGAGAAGGAAAGGGGGCTGGAGATCAAGGAGAGAGGGGCGAGGAACACAGGAGGGACTGGAGAGAAGGAAGGGGGGGGTGGAGATCAAGGAAAGAGGGGTGAGGAACACAGGAGGGACTGGAGAGAAGGAAAGGGGGCTGGAGATCAAGGAAAGAGGGGCGAGGAACACAGGAGGGACTGGAGAGAAGGAAAGGGGGGTGGAGATCAAGGAAAGCGGGGTGAGGAACACAGGAGGGACTGGAGAGAAGGAAGGGGGGTTGGAGATCAAGGAAAGAGGGGTGAGGAACACAGGAGGGACTGGAGGGAAGGAAAGGGGGCTGGAGATCAAGGAAAGAGGGGTGAGGAACATGGAGGGGACTGGAGAGAAGGAAAGGGGGCTGGAGATCAAGGAAAGAGGGGTTGGAGAAAAAGGACAAGGCCTGGAGAGCAAGGAGCAGGGGTGAAGAAGGGGCAGGGGCAGGCCGGGCAGGGCAGGCCGGGCAGGGCAGGCCGGGCAGGGCAGGAGCGGACAGGGAGGCCGGGCAGGGCAGGCCGGGCAGGGCAGGCCGGGCAGGGCAGGGCAGGCCGGGCAGGGCAGGGCAGGGCAGGGCAGGCCGGGCAGGGCAGGCCGGGCAGGGCAGGAGCGGACAGGGAGGCCGGGCAGGGCAGGCCGGGCAGGGCAGGCCGGGCAGGGCAGGGCAGGCCGGGCAGGGCAGGGCAGGGCAGGGCAGGGCAGGGCAGGGCAGGGCAGGCCGGGCAGGGCAGGAGCGGACAGGGCAGGCCGGGCAGGGCAGGCCGGGCAGGGCAGGAGCGGACAGGGAGGCCGGGCAGGGCAGGCCGGGCAGGGCAGGAGCGGACAGGGAGGCCGGGCTGGGCAGGCCGGGCAGGGCAGGGCAGGGCAGGCCGGGCAGGGCAGGCCGGGCAGGGCAGGCCGGGCAGGGCAGGCCGGGCAGGGCAGGCCGGGCAGGGCAGGCCGGACAGGGCAGGCCGGGCTGGGCAGGCAGCAGGCCCGGCGCCGGAGAGCAGCCGAAGCTGCGGGGAGCGGAGCGCTCAGGGCCGGCGGCGATGCGGGCTGGGGTTCCCCGGAGCCCCGCGGGACCGTGAGGGGAAGGGAGGAAGGAAGAAAGGAAGGACGGAAGGGGCCCGGGCCGGTCGTACCTGAGGGCGGCCATGGCGGGCGGGGGCGGCGCTGCCGCACGGAGCTCCCGGCCGGGGCCGCTCCGCCCGCTCGGCTGCGGCGCCGGGGCTGGGAGGGCTCCGCTTTTCCTCCCCAAAATGAGCAGTTCTGCGCTAAAGCTGCTCCGGCAAGCACCGCGGGGAGGTCCCAGAGCCCTGTGCGGGCAGCAGGAGAGGGATTGGGATCAGGAGAGGGATTGGGATCAGGAGAGGGACTGGGATCAGGAGAGGGATTGGGATCAGGAGAGGGACTGGGATCAGGAGAGGGATTGGGATCAGGAGAGGGACTGGGATCAGGAGAGGGATTGGGGCTGTGCCCCTGTGCCCCCGCAGGTGAGAGCCCACCTGCAGAGCTGCCCCAGCCCTGGAATTCCCAGCACAGGGAGGACGTGGAGCTGCTGGAGAGAGCCCAGAGGAGGCTCCAGGATGAGCAGAGGGCTGGAGCAGCTCTGCTGGCAGGAAAGGCTGGCACAGCTGGCATTGCTCAGCCTGGGCAGGAGAAGCTCTGGGCTGAGCTCAGGGTGGCCTTGCAGGGCCTGAAGGAGCCCCAGGAAAGCTGGAGAGAGACAATTGCCAAGGGCTGCAGGGACAGGAGCCAGGGAATGGCTCCCAGTGCCAGAGGGCAGGGCTGGATGGGCTCTTGGGAATCAGGAATTGTTCCCTGGCAGGGTGGGCAGGCCCTGGCACAGGGTGCCCAGAGCAGCTGTGGCTGCCCCTGCATCCCTGGCAGTGCCCAAGGCCAGGCTGGACACTGGGGCTGGAGCAGCCTGGGACAGTCCGGGTTGCCTCAAGCCCTGTCCAGCTTGGCCTCGAACATTTCCAGGAATGGGGAGTCCACAACCTCTCTGGGCAACCTGTGCCAGGGCCTCACCACCCTCATACTGAAGAATTTCTTCCTAACATCTGACAAACCTTCAACTTAAGGCCATTTCCCCTTGTCCTATCAATACATTGCTATGTGATAAGTCGTTCTCCTGCTTTCCTGGAGCCCCTTCAGGCCCTGGCAGGGGCTCTGAGCTCTCCCTGGAGCTTCTCCTCTCCAAGTGAGCATCCCCAGCTCTCCCAGCCTGGCCCCAGAGCAGAGGGGCTCTGTGAAACAGCCCCGCACCCTCTCTGGACTCTCCAGCAGCTCCACCTTTTTTGGTGTTGTTCTGGAGGCAGCTCTGCAGGTGGGGGTTCAGAAGAGCAGAGTAGAGGAGAATCCCTTCCTTCAGCCTGCTGGTTGTGCTTCTTTTGCACCTCCAGCACGTCTGGAGCATGATGGTGATGCCTTAAATTTTCCCTTTGCTGTTTTCCAGCCCCTGTGCTGCCCAGGGTGCAGCTCTGAGCTCACACTCAGGCTCACTCAGCTCTGCACACAGCAGGGACACAAAACAAATCCTTCTCCTGCTGCACACCAAGGACAGCTGGGACAAGTGTTCAGCCCAAAAGCACAAACAAGGGGGGCTGAAGGGAGAGAACAAGAAGGATGGGACTGCATCACCTGCAGCTGGAATTGGACAATTAACTCCAATATGTTAATGGAACAAAACTTAGAAAAGTGTGAGACTGTGACCGTTTGTCCATTTTGTGTCCATTTTGTGTCCATTTTGTGCCCATTTTGTGTCCACCTTGGTGTAGCCCTGGCCAGGCCCTGTCCTGCCCAAGGTGTATCCTTAAAGGCCTTTCAATAAATCCCTGCTTTATTCTCCAGCTCTGTCCAGTCTCTGCTCCAGCTCAGCCTTCCCAAGGCATCAATGGTATCACCTCAAATCTCAAGACCTGTGTCCAAGACAAGCCAAAGGCTTCCAAAGAAAAGAAGCTTTGTCATTTATGATTCAACACGAGAGCAAATACGAATCAGATCACTAAAATGGAGTTGGGAGTGAGTGTGTGCAGGTATCAGGTCCTTCCTGTGATTCATTCCCTAATTGGTTGTTCAATCAATCCGTGGAGATTGAGGATTTTACTGGACATTTTCAAGTTATTTTTTAAGGTGGGCTTAAGTCACACAGTTTGGATCTAAATCAGCACTTTTGACCACTAATTCACAGTTTTTCTGAGGTGGGAACATCCAGATCTGCTCATGGGTTTAAAAAATGCTCAAATAATCAAGTTATCCACGTCTTGTCTTTATTTTCCTAAAGAACAGAATATCAAAGGGAAGCACAATCATAGATTTTTCTTGGACTTTCCCAAGATCCTCACGGGAACCATCCCATTGATTTCCTCAGGACTCCATTATCCATTGACCTGTGTGTTAATTTAATCAACCCTTCCACAGCTCTTTGGAATTCCAGTGAATCCCTCACTGCTGGCATTCCCAGAAAGTCAGGGAGATTCCGGGCTTGCTTTATCCCTCGCCCCCAGGTTTTCATGGATCACACACTTAAGATCTTCTGGATTCAGAACCTGGTTTTTGTACTTCTCTCCCCAGTCCTCCACGATGTACTGGTGGTAGGGATCGTTGGAGTGCTCCCTCCTCTTGGATTTCACCGTGCTCACCAGGATGGCCACGATGATGAAGGAGAACATCCCAATCATCACCATCAGGTAGAGGATAACGTAGTCAAAGTTCTCAGCAGCCACCTCAGCCTGCAGTTTATTCGCTGCCTCTGTCATGTTTCTCCTCCAGCTGTTCATGTAATTGAGGAAGGTGTCCTTGAAAATATCTTCCACTGCCCAAGTGAAGTTTTGCAGCTTGGCCATCCTTGCCAGTTATGCTGCTAGAGACAAGAAAATATTCTTTTTAATCAGATGTGTATTAAAAGACTTGGTTTGGAGTATTTTGTCAGGGTTATGACAATTACCTAGTAACAGTCACCCTCTGAAGGGAAGGGACCTTAAATCCCACCCAGTGCCACCCCTGCCATGGCAGGGACACCTCCCCCTGTCCCAGGCTGCCCCAGCCCCAGTGTCCAGCCTGGCCTTGGGCACTGCCAGGGTTTAAAGGGGTTTTATTTAATGGAAAGGAAAATGGAATATCATGGGGTTGTTCCCATCCTTTCAGTCAGATAACGCAGAGTAAAGGCAGAACAGGAAGAAGGAACAATTAAGGAACAACTTTCTGGGCATGCATGGAGAACACATTGCCCAAATCACTGCCCAAAATTCTGGTACCATTTGGCACTGGCACAGATTGGCCAGAGAGGACCTAAAGACCTTAAAGAGGACCTTAAAATCCATCCGGTGCCACCCCTGCCATGGCAGGGACACCTCCCACTGTCCCAGGCTGCTCCAGCCCCAGTGTCCAGCCTGGCCTTGGGCACTGCCAGGGATGCAGGGGCAGCCACAGCTGCTCTGGGCACCCTGTGCCAGGGCCTGCCCACCCTGCCAGGGAACAATTCCTGATTCCCAAGAGCCCATCCAGCCCTGCCCTCTGGCACTGGGAGCCATTCCCTGGCTCCTGTCCCTGCAGCCCTTGGCAATTGTCTCTCTGCAGCTTTCCTGGGGCTCCTTCAGGCCCTGCAAGGCCACCCTGAGCTCAGCCCAGAGCTTCTCCTGCCCAGGCTGAGCAATGCCAGCTGTGCCAGCCTTTCCTGCCAGCAGAGCTGCTCCAGCCCTCTGCTCATCCTGGTGCCCACTGCGTCCCTTTTCTCTGTGGGACACTGGTGAAGGTCCCCATGGTCCTGTCACAGGGTTTGTGGCATTGTCCCTTCCCTACAGAGGGAAACTCCAGGGGAGGAAGGATTTCTCCTGAGGAGACAAAGACATGGGAGGGACATGGAGGCTGAGACTCCATCCCTGGAGTGGCCTCAGGGACCATTTGGACAGTCAGAAGGGGCAGAGACACTGCCTGGTGCTGCAAAGCCATGTCTGACCCTGTTTATCCCAAAATTCAGACCCCAGTGCTGCTCAGACCCCATGAACCAGCTGTGTGTCCCACAGGGGGGAATCCCCCTCCAGCATTCCTTCCCACACTGATCCCATTCCCACACAGATCCCATTCCCACACAGATCCCATTCCCACACAGATCCCATTCCCACACTGATCTCATTCCAACACTGATCCCATTCCCACCAGATCCCATTCCCACACTGATCCCATTCCCACACTGATCTCATTCCCACACTGATCTCATTCCCACACTGATCCCATTCCAACACTGATCCCATTCCCACCAGATCCCATTCCCACACCGATCCCATTCCCACACAGATCCCATTCCCACACAGATCCCATTCCCACACAGATCCCATTCCCACACTGATCCCATTCCCACCAGATCCCATTCCCACACTGATCCCATTCCCACTCAGATCCCATTCCCACACTGATCCCATTCCCACCAGATCCCATTCCCACCAGATCCCATTCTCACACTGATCCCATTCCCACACAGATCCCATTCCCACACATATCCCATTCCCACACTGATCCCATTCCCACACTGATCCCATTCCCACCAGATCCCATTCCCACACTGATCCCATTCCCACCAGATCCCATTCCCACACAGATCCCATTCCCACCAGATCCCATTCTCACACAGATCCCAGTCCCACCAGATCCCATTCCCACCAGATCCCATTCCCTCCCACTTTTATGTGGGCAGTTCCTTCAGTTCTCCAGGCCAACCAAGCCCCAAACCTGTGGAAATCTTCCCCCCAAAGCCCTTTGTTCCCAGTCCAATCCTCAAGAACAAGGAGTTTGCTGCACCCAGGGGGAAGGGGCAGTGAGTTCTCATTGCTAATACGAAATTTGGGATGTCTTTCAATTCAGGAATTCAGGAATTCAGGAATTCAGGAATTCAGGAATTCAGCCTTGTGTGCACACAGGGATTCAGGTACTCGTGCAGGTGGATCCCTCTGCAGTTATACCCTCACACATACTCAAATATAGGGGATAAAGCTAATTAATAAGACTAAATGAGAAAATATAAATACAAACTGCCTTTACTGTCTGTAAAATCTGCTTTTTCCTTGATTTACATCAAAAATTGCTTTCATTTTTCAAAAGGAAATAGACTTGCTAACATCAACTTACCTTTGCTGTGTCCTTCCCTAAGGGGATTCAGAACACTCAGGATTTTCCAACTCCACTGGATAACGGGAGGAAACTGCCCAAAAGAGCAGGGATGTCTTTAAGGAGTCTCCAGCCTGCACAAGGCTGGGAGCAGTTGCCTGTGCAGTAAGTGCCTTGCACTGCACACTTTATGTTTATATTAAATTAAAAGCTAAATCTAATCTCACCTGGAAAGTCAAATATTGGCTGACAGCTTGCATCAGTCATCCTGTCGGATCTGGGAATGAGCCTTTGTGCTGACTGCTGCAAGTTCAGACATTGGAAAAGAGCTTTCCTGGGGATAAACAGGGATGCAGCTCCATTTTTGGTGAGCCAGTAGAGTAAAGATGAGCTCTGTTAAATAATAATAATATCAAGAATTATTAGAGAGGAATTCATGGCTGGGAGGGTGGGCAGGCCCTGGCACAGGGTGCCCAGAGCAGCTGTGGCTGCCCCTGGATCCCTGGCAGTGCCCAAGGCCAGGCTGGACACTGGGGCTGGAGCAGCCTGGGACAGTGGAATGGGATGAGCTTTAAGGTCCCTTCCAACTTGAATCATTCCCTGTTCCTATGAATAAACCAGGAGCACCAGCAGTGATAAGAACAATAAATTCCTTTGCTGATCTGGACACAAGGGGTGAGTACTGAGCAGTCAGGCTGCTCAATACTCAAAGTTTGACTTTTCCCTTCTCCTTCTCCTTCTCCTTCTCCTTCTCCTTCTCCTTCTCCTTCTCCTTCTCCTTCTCCTTCTCCTTCTCCTTCTCCTTCTCCTTCTCCTTCTCCTTCTCCTTCTCCTTCTCCTTCTCCTTCTCCTTCTCCTTCTCCTTCTCCTTCTCCTTCTCCTTCTCCTTCTCCTTCTCCTTCTCCTTCTCCTTCTCCTTCTCCTTCTCCTTCTCCTTCTCCTTCTCCTTCTCCTTCTCCTTCTCCTTCTCCTCCTCCTCCTCCTCCTCCTCCTCCTCCTCCTCCTCCCTTTCCCTTTCCCTTTCCCTTTCCCTTTCCCTTTCCCTTTCCCTTTCCCTTTCCCTTTCCCTTTCCCTTTCCCTTTCCCTTTCCCTTTCCCTTTCCCTTTTCCCTTTTCCTCAGGATCAGGATCGAGTGAGCAACACTTCCATGCCCTTGCTGGAGAAGCAAATCCTCACAGCCAGCCAGGAGCAGCTCTCAGAGCTCTGCTCTGTGAGCACCTCACTCACAAGCTTGAGCAGGAAATGACAAAAACTTCCTAAAAACCCCCCAGAAATCCAAACCAAAAGAGGAAAAAAACAGGAGAATGAAGAGTGTTGACTTTCTTTCTGGCAAACAGCACATGCTGCCACCTCTGAGAAGCTCTGAGGCACCCGAGAGCAGGAATTTGCTCAGGGAAATGAGACCACGTCAGGAGCACCAGCAGCAGCTCCTGCTCTTGGTGGGGACATCCAAGGAGGGGGATTATGGTGGGATTGAGGTGCAAAATGCTCCCCAAGCACTTGGGCTGGGACAGGCTTGCTGTAAAACACACATTTTCATTTTGCAGCCAGTCCTGCCTAAGAAATGTCATCTTTGGGGGACAGGAAGGCAGCGTGGAGTGACCCTGAATCCACAGCACGCCCCAGAGAGAGGGAGATTTGCTCCTGCTGTGGAAAAGGGCTGATCCCTGAGGAATCCTCAGGAGAGTTACTGCTCTCCTTGCTCCTGGAGATGTTCTGAGTGTGAAACCTCCCAGCACAGGGATGAGCTGCTGGCAGCATTCCCTCCTGATCCCACATTTTTCCTGGCAGATTCCCTTGGCTTTGCCCCTGGAGTCCAGGGAGCTGGCACAGCCTCTGTGTGCTCTGAGGAACCCACAGGGACCTCCCTGCACTGGGCACAGACATTCCCTGGCTGCTCCCAGCTGGATAAAGGCACTTGGAGCTCTTTTATCTGGCTATGGAAATGAGAGAGGAGCCTGGAAGTTCCCAAGTTCAGGAATAACTGCCAATAACGTGGTGAAATGTATCCCTCCCTCGTCCCCTCTCTTCTTCCTGCTGTTCCTGGCGAGGCCTGTTCCAAATAAAAATGAGGATTCCCTGAATAATCCCAGTCTGCTGCGTGTCCCCCTGAAGGTCACTTTGCTCAGAGCTTGCTGAGTGTGGAGAGCAGTGAGGTGCTCAAGGACAGGGTGGGAATGACTGAACAGGAGGAGGAGCAGACAAATGTCTCGGGCAGGAAAGGTGGAAACCCTAATATTAGTCTGGAATGGAAACTAATGCCAAGAAAAATGCTCCTGATCTCATGGAATAACAGAATCATGGAATTCCTGAGTGGGAAGGGATCATCCAGTGCCACCCTGTCCCTGCCCAGACCCCCAACAATCCCACCCTGGGCATCCCAAAGGCTCCTGGAGCTGTGGCAGCCTCGAGGCCGTGCCCATTCCCTGGGGAGCCTGGGCAGTGCCAGCACCTCTGGGGAAGAGCCTTGTCCTAAAATCCAACCCCAATCCCTGCTGGGCCAGCTGCAGGATCCTGTCCCTGGTGCTGTCCCTGTGGCAGGAGCAGAGGGTCAGGATCTGGAGGCCTTTTCCCACCTAAATGATTCTGTGATTCCTCTGAATAGCAGAAAATTGTTACTAATAATGATCTCCTCCAGACATTTCCCTTCAGAGGAGTTTTCAGTGCACTCAATCCCTTTTTTCCCAATATTCCATTGTTTCCCTGCATCATCTACAATAAGCAAACTTTACACTTTGGATGCCTTGCCCTGTCCAGGCTGGGTTTTATTTTTTTTCTTTTCCCTTGGAATTGCTTCTTTCTTATGGAACAGTTCTTCCATCTTTTGGGGCTTTGACTGCTGAGTGGGTCAACCATTGGGATATTTCTGTTTTCTGAGAGATCCTGAGGCTCCATTTAAAGAGTTTGATCCCTGTTAGGACACTTTGGGTTTGTCTGACCCCCATCTTTTCCCATAGGATCACAGCAACAGCTGATCTGTGGGATGTTGCTGCTTTCCAGAGGGATCCTGACAGGCTGCCCCCCAAATATTCACATCTGGTAAAAGCCTGGCTCTAAATATTCCAATAACTCCATGGCTGAAGGTCAGAGACCACATCTGGAGGGACTGTCCTTAATTCCTGGTGGGGAGGGACACCTGGGATGGGCCTTTGTGGCTGAAGAAAAATCCCAGAGTTACCGAATTCCCGAATCACCAGGAGCCCTCCATGGTCATCCAGCATCCCCCAAACCCTGTCCCCAAGGGCCACCTCCAGACTCCTCCTGAGCACTCCCACAGACAGTGACTGCAAACCTCCCTGGGCAGCTCAGCCCAAGGCCTGACCACTCTGCCAGGGAAATTTCCTTTCCCAATCTCCAGGCTGAGCCTCCCCTGGTGCAATTTGAGGCCATTTCCTCTCCTCCTTTCCCTTGGGACAGGGCACAGAGACCTTGCTGTGCCCTCTGGTCAGGGAGTGGAGGTGAGCAGTGGGGTCCTGCCAGGAAAAGCTCTGCTGCCTCAGCCCAGGCTGCAGGGATGGAGAAATCCGGGCCAGGAGGAGGCTGCAGTGCCCAGCTTTGTTGCTATGGTTGCTGTTGCAAAAGCTTCAGGGGATAAATGAGGGTGTTGGCTGCACAGAGCATGGAACTGAAAAAGCAAACCCGGATATTTCTGCCTGGGAAGAGCAGATGTGACACCTGAAATGCTCAGGGGTGTGTGTGCCTCAGAGGGGAAAAGAAACTTGAGGTGCCCACACTGATCCCTTTGAAATATTGGAGGGTTCCCCATTCTTTCAGCTGTAATGAAAATATTGGTGCTGCAGCTGAACTGCAACAACCTGTGGGGGCACCTGAGGGCAAAACGTCTGCTCAAGACATCATGAAAGGCAAAGCAAATGACTGACAGCAGCAATGGCTTCAAGTTCTTGGTGTTTTGGGTTTGTTTAATTGGTTGGTTTGGGTTTTTTTGGGTTTTTTTGGGTTTTTTTTGTGGGTTTTTTGGTGGTTTTTTTTTGTTTGTTTGTTTGTTTGTTTTTTTCTTTTTTGTTTTTTGTTTTTTGAATGGTTTGGGTTGGAAGGGATCTTAAAGCCCACCCAGTGCCATGGCAGGGACACCTCCCACTGTCCCAGGCTGCTCCAGCCCCAGTGTCCAGCCTGGTCTTGGGCACTGCCAGGGATGCAGGGGCAGCCACAGCTGCTCTGGGCACCCTGTGCCAGGGCCTGCCCACCCTGCCAGGGAACAATTCCTGATTCCCAAGAGCCCATCCAGCCCTGCCCTCTGGCACTGGGAGCCATTCCCTGGCTCCTGTCCCTGCAGCCCTTGTCCCCAGTCCCTCTCCAGCCTTCTTGTATCCCCTTCAGGCACTGGAAAGGGGCTCTGAGGTACATGAGAAGTACAAATGTCACCAAGGACAGTCACACAGCAAGGTGCTGTCTGTCCCCACCTCCCCTCTGCTTCCAAGCAGTGGCAAACCTGAATCCAGAGCTGCTCTGCCATCAGTGGCTGGAACCAGCAGCAGTGGAGGTGTGGAGGCACCACTGTCCCTCATTTCCCTCATCCAGGCTGTGAGCTGGGCCCTCTGCTCTGAGCTTTACACATTTGACGGCCACACTCTGAGTCCTGGCAATAACAGTGGGTCCTGATCCATCACATTCAAGTGGATTTTTTGTTTTCTTGGCATTTGCTCAGATAAACACAACCTGTGGAGCTGAAGCCTCACTGAAGAATCACATTGGGCCCTCACAAGTGAGCCCTGGAGGGGCTGGAGCGTGTCCAGGGCAGGGCAGGGAGCTGGGAA
This sequence comes from Prinia subflava, assembly GCF_021018805.1. Classification (NCBI taxonomy): domain Eukaryota; kingdom Metazoa; phylum Chordata; class Aves; order Passeriformes; family Cisticolidae; genus Prinia; species Prinia subflava. The sequence goes on along the minus strand of NC_086249.1, from coordinate 106,520,385 downwards.
GGGGCTGGAGAATTCCTGAGGGAGCTGGGAAGGGGCTGGAGAACTCCTGAGGGAGCTGGGAAGGGGCTGAGGCTGGAGAAAAGGAGGCTCAGGGGGACCTTGTGGCTCTGCACAAGTCCCTGACAGGAGGGGACAGCCGGGGGGGGTCGGGCTGTGCTCCAGGAACAGGGACAGGAGGAGAGGGAACGGCCTCAGGCTGGGCCAGGGGAGGCTCAGCTTGGGCAGCAGCAGGAATTTGCCCATGGAAAGGGAGCTCAGGAGCTGAGGAGCCCATGGCAGGGGCTGCCCAGTAGACAAATCCCTGGAGGGATTTCAAAGCCATGTAGATGTGGCTCTTTGGAGCATGGATTTGGGGTGGACTTGGTGGTGCTCTGTTACAGGTTGGACTCCATCATCTTACAAGTCTTTTCCAACCTAAACCATTCTGTGATTCCAGGTTCTCTCCACTTCCACACAAGACTCCAGAGACAGGCAAGTGAGGCTGCAGATGGTACCAGAGGGCTCAAGGGTCATGGTTTGCACTCAAGGAGACCTGAGGTTTTATTTGGGATTGCAAACAGTTCCCAAACCTGCAGCCCAGGTGTGCAATGGTCACAGTCATCCCATCCCACCTGCCACTTGTCACAACCAACCCCTCCAGAGCCTGGGGTTTCCAGGGAATGGAAACTGGGAGAGGCAGCCCTGCTGAATCCCCATTTTCCTGCCAAGTCCTGTCCTCCCAAAGCAGAGGGAGGCAGAGCAGCAGTTGCAGCACCAGGCCCCAGGTTTGGCAAGAGGGCAGGACCCTGCCAGAGGCCATGGATTGCCACAGCTCCCGTGGGCAGGGACAGCTCAGTGTCTGAATTCCCACGGCAGCACTCCTGTTTTCCAGCCTCATCCCTTCTCCTTTCATCTCCTCACCGCAGTGGCCTGGAAGCTGGATCCAAGTCCTGAATCTCCTGATTCACCTTATCCCCTTCTCCCTTCACACTGCTAACCGTGGCACCTTCGTGCCACAGGAGACTGGCGGTGCAGACATTCCAGAAGAGGCTGATTCACAGAGGGAAAATACATCCAGAGGGTTTGAGTAAAAGGACATTGTGTCCAGTCCCAGCAGAGGATTAGTCTGGGGAGGTGTGGCCACATGCCTGCCCCACTGGTGTGTCCTTCCTTAACCCCTCAGGTTTGTCCATCTCCTGGACAGATTTCTTCACCTCAAACCTCCCCACCCTGTCTGGGAAAGGGGAGAGAGACGCAGGAAAGAGGAAGGTGGGGAAAGGAAAAAAAATGCATGTGGGGATCAAGCTGTCCATGGGAAGCTGAGGAGACCAAGGAAGGATGCAAAGGTCACCTGGATGCCCCTGTCAGACCTTCCCTTCTGGGGCAAAGGTGCTGGGACTTCATGGAGCTTCGGATGGGACAAGGGGAATAAAAAGGGGAGGGCGGGGGAGCAGCCAGAACCTTTCTAGAAGGTTCTTCAGGGCTCAGAAGAGAAATCACAACCTGCCTCCCTCGGGGGGCTTTGTGTGCCAGAGTGCCCCACTTGGACTTGTGGCTAAGCCAGGAGGGACATCCGCATGTTGGTGTATTCCGTGGATTTTGGTGTATTCCGTGGATTTTGGTGTATTCCATGGACATTGGTGTATTCTACGGATGTTGGTGTATTCCGTGGATGTTGGTGTATTCCAGAGATGTTGGTGCATTCCAGGGATTTTAGTGTATTCCATGGACATTCGTGTATTCCACAGATGATGGTGTATTCCATGGATTTTGGTGTATTCCATGGATTTTGGTGTATTCCATGGATGTTTGTGTATTCCATGGATGCTGGTGTATTCCATGGATGCTGGTGTATTCCATGGATGCTGGTGTATTCCGTGGATGCTGGTGTATTCCATGGATGCTGGTGTATTCCGTGGATGCTGGTGTATTCCGTGGATGTTGGTGTATTCCATAGATGTTGGTGTATTCCATAGATGTTGGTGTATCTCGTGGATGTTGGTGTATTCCATAGATGTTGGTGTATTCCACAGATGTTGGTGTATTCCATGGATGTTGGTGTATTCTGTGGATATTTGTGTACTCCATGGATTTTGGTGTATTCCATGGATGTTGGTGTATTCCATGGACACTGGTGTATTCCACGGATGTTGCTGTATTCCATGGATTTTGGTGCATTCCATGGATGTTGGTGCATTCCATAGATGTTGGTGTATCCCGTGGATGTCCAGGGTGGGTTTGATGGCAGCTGCGAGGTGGATCAGGAGGGAGGTGCAGGGCTGCCTTTGGTTCCAGCCCCACCAGCACAGATCAAAACCAAACTGGTTCTGCTTTCCTGGCTCAAGTGAATCCATGGAGTTCCATGGGGAATTGGGATGGAACAGCACCTGGAGAGCCTGAACTGGAGCTAAATTCCCATCAACACCCACTTCCATGGAGTGTGGTGTTTGTAACTTGCATGTTCATGGAATTACAGAATTATTCCTGAGAAGCGGATGGAGGAGTGAAGGATCTGTTTCCATAATTCCTCAGGAAAACAAGCGGCCTGATCCCCACGGGCAGGAGAATTCCACCACTTCCTTGACTCCTTAGCATGGATGTGCTTCCAGGCTCATTTTAAAACAAGGCCATTTAGAAGACAGAAGGCTGAAGTCGAGGAGTAAATCCCAGCCCTTCTGGGCTCTGAAAAAAATCCAGGACACTCCAGAGCCTTGTTCTGTTGGAAGCTTTTCCTGATATTCTCATCTTGTTCCCACTGCCATGGGAAGGGAACATCCCCTAGGCCAGGTTGCAAATCAGACATAGGAACTCGTAAATTTACGTGTCTTAATCCCTTCTATTTCTAATGATTATTTTAAGAGTCAGGGAGGAGAAATGGGTTGGAGTTCCACCTCAGCCTGAGGAAAGATGTCTTTCCATGGAGCCCTGGAGCAGCTGCCCAGGGAGGTGATGGATTCTCCCTCTCTAGGACATCCCAAGCCCACCTGGATGTGTCCCTGTGTCACCTGCTCAGGGTGACCCTGCCTGGTTGGACTGGGTGATCTCCAGAGGTCCCTTCCAACCATGACAACTCCAGGATTCTTGGATGGTGTTACTGGGGAGGTCCAGGCTGTGTTTGTGCCACAGGCAGGAACAGGAGGAACAAATCCTGCCAGAATTCTGGGATGAGCACCTGGCCACAGGGTACAACCTGTGCCGAGCTCAGAGTTTGGCAGAAGTATTAAGTCAGGTCTAGAACTGCTTCATAGTTTGGGTGTGCTCCACCCTGTAGGTGACTATTAAAGAAGTGCTGGTTATTTTTGACTTGATACAGCCCAGAGAGGCTCATTCCCACCCCTGGGACTGTGATGGAGTCCTGGGATTGTGGATCCAGTGGGTGCTGCACAGTCAGAGGGGAAGCAAAGGCCAGGTCAGGACATTTGAATGACCCAGAAAACTACAGCAGCCACCCCACATGACCTCCTGCAGTGGCATCTTCTCAGCCTGACTGTCGGAGAAAGTTCCACTTCCACTGCTGTTTGTTTTGGCAGGAAAAATCTCAGTTTGACACACAACCATCCCGGGAGGCCACGGAGGCCAAAACTCATCCTGAGGCTGCACAAAACCCAGAGACTTGTGGTAATGTGGGGCTTCCCACATGGTTAAAAGCAAGGAGAGCTGATCATTTCCAACCCAAGGAAGGCAAACAAGGCTGTCAGCACAGGAGTTGAGAAATCCCTGCCCACGAAACCTGGGATGTGTTGCGTGAGCACAGGAACGTTCCTCGTTTCTGGTTTCCTCCCCCTGCCTTGACCTTGGGCCCGTTTGTGATCCTGTTGTGCAAACGGGTCCTGCAACCCAGCTCCTGCTTCCAGCAGAAAATCCTCGCCTCTGGAGGGGCAGGCAGAGGCCAGCCCTGCCCTGGCACCCAGCCTGGGCTCCAGGGTGGGGGTCTGGTGGCACCCAGGAGACCTGGCACCCCTGGGAATGCTCTGCATCCTGCACTGAGCCGCTCCAAGCCGGGCTGGCTTCCCAGTATCCCCTATCCAGCACCAGCTCCCTCAGGAAGAGTCTGGAAGCCAGGGGAAGTCCTCATGCTGGTCTGCTGGGAACATGGGGTCATCCCCCTCCCTGGGGGTGGGATTTTGGAGATAATCTGCACTCCAGAACTCTGGGTATTCCCATGGTCAAGGAGGGCAAGGAGTAATTCCCAGTATTCTCATCTTGTTCCCTCTGCCGTGGGAAGGGAACATCCCCTAGACCAGGTTGCAAACCAGAGGTAGGAACTCACAACTTTCCATATCTTAATCCCTTCTATTTTTAATGATTATTTTATTCTTGTTACTAATGAGTCAGGGAGGAGAAATGGGTTGGAGTTCCACTGGGGTGCGGGTGTGTAAAATGAAGGAGGGCAGGGTTAGATGGGATTTTGGGGAAGGAATTGTTCCCTGGGAGGGTGAGGAGGGGCTGGGATGGAATTCCCAGAGCAGCTGTGGCTGCCCCTGGATCCCTGGCAGTGCCCAAGGCCAGGTTGGACACTGGGGCTGGAGCAGCCTGGGACAGTGGGAGGTGTCCCTGCCATGGCAGAGGGGTGGGAGTGGGACGATCTTCAGGATCCCTCCTAACCCAAATCATTCCACGATTCCACAAAGTGCAGAAAATCCATGGAGGCTTTCAGCAGCCTCCTCACAGCTCTCTGAAATCCTTGGAACCTTCCTGCTGCCGTTCCTCTGTGTCCAGGGAGGCAGGGACGGTGCAGTTCCGCTCATCCTGCTGGGAAGTGCCTCTCACGTCCCTGCCTGACTCGGAGTGAAGCTGGAGCACTGCTCCGCACCGAGATGATTTCCTGAGCCCGAGCCTCCCCTGGGAGCTGGAGCACATCCAGGAGAAGGTTATTCCGGGTAAGCTGCCTGAGGGATTTCAACAGATAATTCTGTGCGTCTCTAGAACACCCTGGCTGGAGAACAGTAATCTTTTAATTGGATTCCCTCCGGATAATTGCCCTGCTGGAGCTGCTCATGTCCAGCTCTCTAGAAACATGTCCTGGCGTCTCCATGGAAGGCTCCAGAAACAGCTCCAGGAGAAAGCCAGGAAATGTTGATTCACCTTGGAATTTCTGAGTGTGATAGCCAGAAAAGCCTGGCTTATCCATTTACCCCACCAATGCCATGGAAGTGCCTTTTGATCCTGCTTTTTTTTTGGTTCCAGTGCCACATTTAAGAACCATGAATTGAGTATTTCTGGCACTGCCTTTTGCTGACCCAAGGCTGGAACAAAGATAAGGAATTACCATTTTCATCAAAATTCATGTTCATTTGGAAAACAAATCAGATTTTTCACGGTGTGTCTGCAGACCTTGGTGTGTGTGTGTAAATCTGGGATTGTGTGCAGTGTCCAACTCAGGGGGCGATCCTGGAGCTTGATTTTCAGGGATTTGCTGCTGTTCTAGGGGCAGAAAAAACCAGCACAAGGTGCCTAATGCAAATTGGTTGTAATAGACACCAGGTTCCAGCTGAAAGTCAGGATTTGGTCCCACAAACATCCAAGAGTCTGGAGTCAAGTGGGTGTTTATTTGTTTGTCTGCTCCTCGTCTGCTCCCATGACCTTCAGCTTGTTGTCCCTGTGGATCTGGGAATCACTGGATTTCACAGGACAGAGTCCTGGTTAGGCATGTGTGCCTCCACTGAGGTTATCCCAAAAGATATTCCAAGGGAAAAGCCAGCACTCATCTCTTCAGGGACGTAATTCAGGAATTTTGTTTGACAAGGAGACAGAGCTGATCTTCCTGACTGCAATTCCTTCAAATACGAATCCAGACCTGGATTCAAATGCTGCATCCCACTCAATCCTCTGTGGAAGGAGCTGAGCTTCAGCTCTGGGTGTTCCTCACATTGATCCATTCCTGTCTGAGCTGGGATTTCAGCGCTGTGCCATCAGTGCTGGTCCCAAATGGAGAGATTCCTCCTGGCAAACTGATCCTCCTCCAGCACAACTCCAAACATCCAAATTCCAAATGGTGGAATGGGTTGGATGGTTTGGCTGAAGACAAAGAGCCTTGAACTGGAGGGATCCCCATCTCTGGGGGTTGATTTTGCCACCCCACACCCACAATGATCAAATTCTGCACCATTAAAATACAAACACAGATCCCACAGCTCAGGGCTCACTTGGAGTCATTTAATCCCAGAAGGGAGGTCTCAAATCTCTCATCAAACCCAGAATTTCTCTTAAAACTGATCCCTAAAACTTCACATTTGTGCTTTACTCGGGTTTCAATTTTGGTAAATATTCCACATATTGCTGAGCATATCAGAATTAAAACCACAAGTGGTCAAGAGTGGGTTGGGGAGTGATGTGTCATTTGTGTCCTCACTAATCAGGAGCCCAAATCTGTGGGGAGGAGATTTGTGCCCATTCCTTACTCCAAAGGCTCTGTCTCAGCCTGTGCTTGGCTGAGCATGGAGCCATTTGTTTGACCTCCAGCTCTACCTTAACATCCTGAGAAATGAGAGGGAGCCTGATTAGCTAGAAAAATACCTGGGGCACTTTTGCCAGGGAAGCAGGAGAGGATTTAATCTCATCCAGAGACACATCTTCCCATAAATCAGGAGAGCGGGACGCCCCTTGGAGCACCCTGGAGGATGCAGGTCCCAGCTCCAGTCGGAATCATTGATCTCAATCCCATTTCCTCTTGGAATGGACAATTAAAGAAGGAAAATGTTTATCTTTCCCTTTGGATATCATTCCAGTAAAAAAGCCCACGTCAACAAAAAGTCCATGTCAACAGTCTGTGGTGACCCAAAATGGGATCCTCCTGCTTTTTACACAGGTAGATAAAAAAACTAGAAAGCAAACAGAAAACTATTAAAAAACCCTATGAAAATAAACTATAAACCAAACAGGCCATGAAGAAATGGCCAAATAGGAAGAAGTGATGCTCTGACCCAAAAAATTACAGGCATTTTGATTATTTGGCTGGAATGATGGAGACATTCCTGTCTGGAATCTTCTAAGGTGTAACCAGGTGCTTTAACCTGTCCTTTGACAAGGGACAGTGATTTTAAACTGTCAGAGAATGGAATTAGATGGGATATTGGAAAGAAATTCCTCCCTGGCAGGGTGGGCAGGCCCTGGCACAGGGTGCCCAGAGCAGCTGTGGCTGCCCCTGGATCCCTGGAATTATCCAAGGCCAGGTTTCCTGGAGACAGGACCACCATGAACTCCATAAATACAAAGGAAAACATGGATTTCCTAAGTCTCTTTCATGAAAGCAAAGTGTAACTCTTCAAGGGGCATTATCCGTATTTAAATCAGTGGGACTGAAGAACCAAAACACCTTTGAGAATTTAGGTGGTTTGTCCCACGGGACTGAAACTCCCATAGTGGCCAAAGGAGCTGAGGACGGGGCTGGAGAGGGAGTCAGAGGAGAATCCCAGGAATCCTTGATGCCTTCAGTTTTACCTTTGCTGTATTCCAGCCCCTGCGCTGCCCAGGGTGCAGCTCTGAGCTCACACTCAGGCTCACTCAGCTCTGCACACAGCAGGGACACCAAACAAATCCTTCTCCTGCTGCACACCAAGGACAGCTGGGACAAGTGTTCAGCCCAAAAGCACAAACAAGGGGGGCTGAAGGGAGAGAACAAGAAGGATGGGACTGCATCACCTGCAGCTGGAATTGGACAATGAAACCCCAATGTGCAAATGGACCAAAACTTAGAAAAGTGTGAGACCTTGTGACCAGGGGTCCAATTTGTGACCATTTTGGGTCCACCTTGGAGCCCTGGCCAGGTTCTTGTCCTGCCCAAGGTGTGTCCTTAAAAGTCTTTCAATAAATCCCTGCTTTATTCTCTTAGCTCTGCCCAGTCTCTGCTCCAGCTCAGCCTTCCCAAGGCATCACCCTGAGGATGGCAAAGCTCTCCCAGGCCAGGCAGTGCCAGCTGTGCCCCAGGCCCACCTTGTCCCCAGCCCAGAGCACTCAGGGCCACCTCCAGCCCTTGCTGGGACACCTGCAGGGATGGGCACTCCAAAGCTCCCTGGGCAGCCCCTGCCAAGGCCTGAGCTCCCTTTCCATGGGCAAATTCCTGCTGCTGCCCAAGCTGAGCCTCCCCTGGCCCAGCCTGAGGCCGTTCCCTCTCCTCCTGTCCCTGTTCCTGGAGCACAGCCCGACCCCCCCGGCTGTCCCCTCCTGTCAGGGACTTGTGCAGAGCCACAAGGTTTTGCCACAAGCCACTCGTTTTGAAGGAGTCAAAGGATTTCCCCTGGAAGGGCAGCTGGAGCTGGACAAGCCTGCTGGGAACACCTCAGGGAATGGAGGGAGCCCCTGGCCAGGAATAGCTCCCCCAGTTCAGTCGGAGCTCCCGGAGGGATCCTTGCACACCCCTGGGGCTGCTCCTGAGGCCATCGCAGAGCTCGCCTGGCTCCTGATTTACAGCACTGCGCTGCCCCTGGCCTTTCCTCTGAATCCAGCCGAGTAACCAGGAGGCCAAGCACAGGCCTGGAATCAACATTTTCCTCGTTCCAAACTGGAATTTGGCCACTGTGATAAACGCCAATCACTCGCTTTTTGAAATTTATGAAAATTTAATAAAGAATAAAAATTGGTTACAAAAAAATTAATACAATAATAAAAGTTTAAAAAGTTTTCAGAGACAGGACAAATAATGAGACAATAAGAGCAAAGAAGGTAGCCCGGGTCTACCGTCCCTCCTCCTTCTCAGACAAAGGCTGTGAAGGAGAAGGGCGCCCTTCGGGAGGAATGTCCCCTTTTTGAAGACCAAAATTTCAAAATTATGCAATCTTTATCTTAAGACAGACCCGTTTGCCCAGAGTCCCCCTTCTAATCCTGGGCGTCCAGGAGTTGGGCTTGACCAGGTGGTTCGTGTGGATTCAGTCTGGGTTGACCAGGTGGCTTCTGTGGATGCAGGGAGATATGCCTCTTGTCTTCTGAAAGTCCTAAGGGGGGGTTCTCTTCTTCTTGTTGTAACTGTTATCTCTGTTGAGAAACACCTCTGGGCCTCTCCCTTCTTTTTTTTTTTTTTTTTTCCTTCTTGAGCTAAAGAAAATATCTTACACACAATTCTTTTATTACTAAAACTTAATGCTAAAAATTACATTTACTATATTATTCAAATGTCAATACAGCATAACTTTTCTACCTAGCATTGTTGTATATAGTAAATATCTGCATAGAGCCACACACACAACAAGCCTTTTTCACAGCCACCCAAACCCGGTCCCTGGTGCCCCTCTGAGCCGGCACCTGGCGTTCCTCCCCTCTCGGCCTGCCCCAGCCCAGGAGAGGCGGGATTGTGCAGCCCTGGCCGGGCTGGCGCTCTCGGGAGCCGCCACAGCGTGTCCCCACAGAGCCGTGTTCATCCCTCCATCCTCGCTCCTTCCCGCAGGAACGCGTCCAACTGCGGCCTCATCTGCATGGCCAGAAACACTAAAACAAAAAATAAAAACACCCCCTGAGAGCTGCCACTTCTGAGGGCACAGCCGGCAGGGAAACGCTCCGACCTTCAGCCGTGCCCAACCCGCCCGGCTCGGGCCTGGGGAGGCGAGGATGGAGCCGTAAAAAAAATAAAATAAAAAGAAACAAAACCCAACGAAGCCGGCAGCAGAGAAAACCCAACAGGGAAAGGTCACGGTTCAAGGTCTGCTGCTCATTACTGAGGAATAACACCGGGAGCTGGTCTCGTTTGCATAATGAGTTTCATGCTGGGCTCTGACACGTCCCAAAACCAGCGGGCTGACACGGAGTAGGGTTAGGTTAGAAATTAGGGGGAATTTCTCCCCTGGCAGGGTGGGCAGGCTCTGGCACAGGGTGCCCAGAGAGGCTGGGGCTGCCCCTGCATCCCTGTGGCCTGCAGGGATATTCCATGGAGCGGAGCTGCAGGAGCTGTGGGGTACAGGGAGGTCTCTGGCCAAACGGGAGGAAAGGCAAATGGGAGAGCAAAAGGGGAAAATGAAAGGATTCCTTCAAGACCAGGAGGAAGAGCAACCATTGAGATGGGGAGAGAGACTTCTGCCTCAACTGTGAAGAGTCTCAGGAAGCCCAGGGATAGGAACACTCTCCTGAAGGGAGCTGGGAAGGGGCTGGAGAATTCCTGAGGGAGCTGGGAAGGGGCTGGAGAATTCCTGAGGGAGCTGGGAAGGGGCTGGAGAATTCCTGAGGGAGCTGGGAAGGGGCTGAGGCTGGAGAAAAGGAGGCTCAGGGGGACCTTGTGGCTCTGCACAAGTCCCTGACAGGAGGGGACAGCCGGGGGGGCCGGGCTGTGCTCCAGGAACAGGGACAGGAGGAGAGGGAACGGCCTCAGGCTGGGCCAGGGGAGGCTCAGCTTGGGCAGCAGCAGGAATTTGCCCATGGAAAGGGAGCTCAGGCCTTGGGAAGAGCTGCCCAGGGAGCTTTGGAGTGCCCATCCCTGCAGGTGTCACCTGGAGGTGGCCCTGAGTGCTCTGGGCTGGGGACAAGGTGGGCCTGGGGCACAGCTGGCACTGCCTGGGCTGGGAGGGCTTTTCCAGCCCAGGGATTTGGGGATTGTGTGAGGGAGGCTGTGGAGTAAATGAGGTGGAGCCAGCAGTGCTGAGGTCAGGGGTACCTCCAGCAGTGCCAAGGAGCAGAGCTGGGGCACAGATGTCACCCAGATGTCACTGCCGGGCGCTGAGCAGCAGCACTGAGAGCCCTCCCGGCAGAAGGCCAGGAGTGGGCTCCAGCTACCAAATCCAATGGGATTTTTTCTTTCCGGTCACACCACTGTCCTACAGATCTGCCTGTTCCTGCTTTGATCTCTGCATCCCAACAATCCCAGCCTGGGCATCCCAAAGGCTCCTGGAGCTGTGGCAGCCTCGGGGCCGTGCCCATTCCCTGGGGAGCCTGGGCAGTGCCAGCACCCTCTGGGGAAGAGCCTTGCCCTAAAATCCAACCTCAATCCCTCCTGGCCCAGCTGCAGGCGCTCCCTGGTGCTGTCCCTGTGACAGGAACAGAGATGGGAGCTGTCCCTCTGAGGAGCTGCAATGGGACCTTCAGGATCACAGAGCTCTGACACGGGGCCACCAGGGAACTGAGGGCCCTGGGGCTGTTTCAACTCTACTATTTTTCGATCCTCTTCATTTTTGTCATTTTTGGGGAGAGGTGCCATGGACTCCTCTTTTTTCCAGCCTCTCTTACCCCAGGTTTGGGAAGCAGAAGAGCAAATCTCCCTTATCCTGGAGCTGCTGCCTTGAGCAGCTGGCAGAGGGATCTGAACTGTGCCTTGCAGCCTGGAGAAGGAAAAGGTCAGGCCAGCATGTGATGTCCCCCCCAAGCTTCTTCCCAGTGCCATGACCTTTCTCCCTGGGCACAGGGAATGTGAGTGACCTCTGGCAGTGCACGCTGCCAGTGGTTCCAGATGTGCAATGAAATGGGAGCTGACTTTCAGGAATGATTCCTCGCCAGAAGCTCCTCTGTGTGAGGCCAGTGCTGATTGCTGGTCCTTGGCCACAGGATTACACTTGTCAGCCACAAAGGATTTTGACCATGCACGCCTCGCTCTGCACTCGCTGACCTGCAGGACAGTCCTCACCTCTGTCCCTGGTGTCTCACCCCATGGACATTCCCACCCTGTCCCATCGCTGCAGGACCAGCTGCTCCCCCCTGGGGCAGGGTGGTGAGGACATGACCCACTAGGGCTGTTCAGATGGAGGAGACTGAGAGGAGACTCACTGCAGATAGAACTTTTGTGTGAGGGGTAAAGGAGGGGCAGCTCCAATATCTGTTCCCTGTGACCTGACAGGACCCAGGGAGCACCTGCAGCTGGCCCAGGAGGGATTGGGGTTGGATTTTAGGGCAAGGTTCTTCCCCCAGAGGTGCTGGCACTGCCCAGGCTCCCCAGGGAATGGGCACGGCCCCGAGGCTGCCACAGCTCCAGGAGCCTTTGGGATGCCCAGGATGGGATTGTTGGGGGTCTGGGCAGGGACAGGGTGGGACTGGATGATCCCTGTGGGTTTATTCCCACTCAGGGTATTCCATGATCCTGTGATCTCTCCCAGGCATTTGGCAGGAGCTCAGGATGGGGCTGAATTCCCCATGGTCACCTGGGTGGTCCCAGAGCTGATAACGATGGCAGTGCAGATAATCCTGGTGTGGGGCTGGGATCTCGTGTCAACAGCAGGACAGCAAACACCTGGCAGGGGTGGCAGTGGGGACATCCAGGAGGGACAGGGATCGTGGTGATCTGAGAGGCCCAGGTACAGCCAAACCTTCTGGGAGTGACAAATTTGGGGAGCACCACGGGGCAACAGTCATCCAAAGAGGGGGAGATCTTTCCCAGTCCCTGGGCAGTGGGGACACGAATAATCCACGCAGTGCATGGCTCTGCCGAGCTCCCCTGGCACTGCCTGTGGCAAACCCACCCAGCAGCTGCCCTGGAATGTGGTGTGGCATCGTGGAAGGGTCAGGCTGCAGGTGGCCTCAGGAGCTGCCTGGTCTGGCCTCGTGCTCCAGAGAAGCACAGGCTGAGGGCAAGGCTGGAGCTGGACTGAAATGCTGCTGGGATTTGGGGGAGAACTCCCATTCCTATGGAATTTCCTCCAGGGAGAGGGATGGGGTGCTCTGCTCCTTCCCCAGGGCAGCTCCAGGTGCAGCACAGACAGACAGGGATCCCTGGGTTTGTTCATCCACCGCTCCTGCTCTGGAATTGCTGCTCCTCCCACTGGGGGTAGTGGCCGTGGGACTCCTCCCTGTCCAATGCCACCTGTGGAGTGGCAGCTTCTCACCCCTTCCCCTGCTGTTCATGCCTGATGAGTTGCTAATTATTGTTCGTTAATAAAGGTGACCTGAAAGTGTCTTCTCAGCAGTACAACATGGAAGTGTTCCAAGCCAGGTTGGACACTGGGGCTTGGAGCAACCTGGGATAGTGGAAGGTGTCCCTGCCCATGGAATGGGATGATCTTTAAGGTCCCTTCCAACCCAAACCAGTCTGGGATTCCACGATTCCACAGCAGGATAATTATCCCACCGAGCCAGGCTCCATGGAGGGTTCCTCAGCTGCTATTCCAGCTCCAAGCCCTCCTGACATCAGGGAGATGTTTTAAGCAGGAAAAAGAAAAGCAACGGCACAAGGAAGATTCCAGCACTTTCAGTCCCACTCACTTCTCCTGGTTTAACTGGACAAACAACTCCCTGACACACAAGCTCATGAAGCACATTCCAATAAATGATTAGAAATTTAACTTTAGCTTTTCCAGCCCCTTGGGGATAACCCAGCTCCTGAGTTTGTGCTTACACAGGGAGAAAGGGCCAGGAATGAGTTGGGGTGACTGCTTGCTTGGGCTGTTGGACACAAATTGTCCCCTGCAGACACAGGGATGAGTCCAGCAGCTCTGGCTGTACTGTCAAATCCCAACCCTCAGCAGATTTGCCCTTCTTAGAAATGTGGTTGCACAGTTTCCCCCCTCAATCTGGAACAACAAAAGTGGGGTTTTTCCACTCTCCCATCAAGCAAAAACGCTGTCTTTGCTCCAACTTTCACTCACCCAAGCGAATTTCACCTCCAGGCAAACACCACCCATGGAAAACTCCATGTCCAAAGGTGAGTGTTTTGGAAAGTTAGAAGAGTGTGAAAAACAGGGGCCAGAATGGAAACTATTCCTGCAGTAGTAGGCAAAGGATTGGATTCCCATCTTGGATTCCTCCTCCACAGCGTCCGCAGCCAAGGCTGTCACACACCAAGGGCAAACAAAGCCAACAATGAACTGACCAAAATTCAGTGTTATTCCACAGAACATAGTTGAGGTGAGGGGAGTTATGTGGGATGGAAGCTGAGGTTAAGTGAACACAAAGGAGAAGGAATTTGGGCACTTTGGGGGATGTGTAGGGAGTATTTTCCCTTCGCATCTGGTGCAAATTGGAGATTGCCAGGCACAGAATCCATACCCTGGGCCAAACCAGTGGTTGGGCTTAAAAACAAAGCAATTGTCTTCGAAAACTTAAATATTGTTTCTCTAGGATTTGTGGTTGTGTAGCCTCAAGATATTCCACAGGGAGTGCTGGGAGTGCCAGGGTGAGGTGAAGTGACCCTGCTGAGGCCAGGCTGGAAGGTTTCAGGGAAAGGCTCCGGGACCTCTGAGCTGAGGTGCCTGAGGAGACTCATGGAGGTGGCACTTCCAGAAGAAGGTGTTGGTTGAGGAGGAGCGAGTGCTTCCCATCCCACCTTTCCTGCACCCTCTCCTTGTCCCTGGCTGCTTCATTTGGTTTTTTTTTTAAACATTGTGATTTCTTAGTTTGACCTTCCCTGTGCACTCCTTTGTTGAGGGGGGCAGGGAGGGTGGAGAAAAGCAGAGATCCACAGGCAGTGGCAAAAACTGCTGCCTCATCCCAGAATCCCAAGATCCCTGATGCTGGAAAAGATTTCCAAGGTCATGGAGTCCCAGCTGTGCCCTAGGCCCACCTTGTCCCCAGCCCAGAGCACTCAGGGCCACCTCCAGGTGACACCTGCAGGGATGGGCACTCCAAAGCTCCCTGGGCAGCCCCTGCCAAGGCCTGAGCTCCCTTTCCATGGGCAAATTCCTGCTGCTGCCCAAGCTGAGCCTCCCCTGGCCCAGCCTGAGGCCGTTCCCTCTCCTCCTGTCCCTGTTCCTGGAGCACAGCCCGACCCCCCCGGCTGTCCCCTCCTGTCAGGGACTTGTGCAGAGCCACAAGGTCCCCCCTGAGCCTCCTTTTCTCCAGCCTCAGCCCCTTCCCAGCTCCCTCAGGAATTCTCCAGCCCCTTCCCAGCTCCCTCAGGAATTCTCCAGCCCCTTCCCAGCTCCCTTCCCTGCCCTGGACGAGCTCCAGCCCCTCCAGGGCTCTCCTGCAGAAGCCACAACTGAACTGAGCCCTCAGGGGCCTCTAAGTGCCAGCACAAAGGGACAATCCCTGCCCTGCTCCAGCTGCTGCCAGGGGGAAATTCCAGCAGATCCAACCCTGCTGGAATAAAAGACTTTCCAAGGTTGCTTGGATGAGACCCCTCCTTTGGTTTTCCCTTGTCCCTTTACATAAAACACATTCCCTGGTGGAAATTGAGATTCCAGAAGAGCCCAAATTCTTCTGCCCAAATTGCTCTGCCCACCTTGCTCATGGCTCCTCCACTGGACCTGGACTCTTCCCATCCTCCTCACAATTCCTCTTCCCTCATCCCTGCCTCCAGCACTTTTTGCCTCTCCTTTTCTGTTCCTTAAGTCTCAATATCACTTTTCACATTTGGATTATGCAAAATAATCTTCCAGAATGCCCTTGTTAGGCATATAAAGCTCTTCCATGTCTTCTCCAGTTTTCTGGGCATGACAATACGGACATTTGGAATGAGAACATGGAAGCATGGAACACACAGGACATTCTGCAAAGCCAAGATTTTCCAAACACTTTTACTATGTGGGAAGAGCAGGAATGAAGCACTTGTTGAGGCATCTCTACTGTGCCTCAGAACTCTGAGGTTCCTTTGCCAGGAGAGGT
Organism: Prinia subflava; assembly: GCF_021018805.1. Classification (NCBI taxonomy): domain Eukaryota; kingdom Metazoa; phylum Chordata; class Aves; order Passeriformes; family Cisticolidae; genus Prinia; species Prinia subflava. The sequence goes on along the minus strand of NC_086249.1, from coordinate 106,504,959 downwards.
CCTAGACAATGTCAGATCCCAGTCAGGCACAATTTTATGGAAGTACTGATACAGTGGGAACATCTGGGATAGACAAAAGCATGGCCGGGTCTCCCTGTGTTGACCAAAAATCCAGAAATCCAAACAAACACAGCAAGTCCTGAAAATATCCTAAATATTCTATACCCAGGCAGAACTTAGAGGCAGAAGAAGAGGTTGGGTTCTGGAAAATCCAAGAACATGGGAACAAAGTCACCTTTAACACACAGACATTGCTGTTCCAGGGATAACTGAGATTATGGGTCCTCCTTTCTCATGGATTTGTATCTGGAGGCGGATTTTGGTATGGAGGGACAGGAGCCAGGGAATGGCTCCCAGTGCCAGAGGGCAGGGCTGGATGGGCTCTTGGGAATCAGGAATTGTTCCCTGGCAGGGTGGGCAGGCCCTGGCACAGGGTGCCCAGAGCAGCTGTGGCTGCCCCTGCATCCCTGGCAGTGCCCAAGGCCAGGCTGGACACTGGGGCTGGAGCAGCCTGGGACAGTGGGAGTGGGATAAGGTGGCACTGGATGGGCTCTAAGGTCCATCCCAACCCAGACCAGTCTGGAGTTATTTGTTTTCAGGCTGCCCTTTCTTTTTCTTCTCCCACAGCAGCCGTGAGCTCTGCCTGCTGCCAGCTCTGCCCTGCAGGATTTTCTCCTGAAATCCTGAAATGCTGCCATCCCTGCTCTGCATCCATTTATTGTCTCCCATCACTGTCCATAAAATCTCTGGAGCAGAGCTGAGTTTTTTGCTATTCCCACCACAACGAGACACAAACCTGGAGAGGGAGTTTCTGAGGCAACATGGTTTGACAGGAAGAAATGACATCCCATGGGTGACAGAAATAACAAATGCAGGCATTTCCCAGTGGGGAGTGATGCAGCAGGATGAGATTCTAATTATCCTGCAAGGTCAAGAGAACCAGGAGATCATGGACTCACTGAAGGAACTGGGTTGGAAGGGACCTAAAATCCCACCCAGTGCCACCCCTGCCAGGGCAGGGACACCTTCCACTGTCCCAGGCTGCTCCAAGCCCTGTCCAAGCTGGCCTGGGACATTTCCAGGGATGGAACAACCTGGGAGAGTGGAAAGTGTCCCTGCCCATGGCAGGGGGTGGAATGAGGTGATCTTTAATCTAAACCCAATCCAGTCTGGGATTTCTTGATCCACTCTCCCCTATTTTGTTGTTCCTTTGCTTCATCCTGTGGGTGATGGACACTAAGGAACAGACTCATCCCAAGCCTGTTGCCAGGCTGGAACGGCTCCTGGAAGAGCTGCACTGCAGATCCTGCTTGTCCTGCTTGAAAAACAGACTGAGCCTAAATATCTGCAGCATTGCTTCAATCCCTGACCTGTCAGAGCCGTGACAAATGTCCCTCTGCAGTGACAGATTCCAGGAGAGGCTGGAGCGGGATCGATGCTGATTTATCACACTCCACGCTGTCCTTGCCAGCAGTGATGACTCTCTGCAGATGGAGAGGCAAGAAAAGGCTGGGATGGCTCCTGAGCTGTATCCAAGGAGGAAAAGGAGCCATTGTGTGAGCGCTGCTGCGTCACTGGGCTCCTGCAAGGAGTGGGCTGTGGCCTCTGGCAAGGCCCTGGGTGGCTTGGCTGCTCCATGAACTGTGGAAATCAGGGAGAGAAGCTTGGGATGGAGGGGAAATGCCAGGGATGAGGGGCTGTTATCCACAGCTTCTGCTCCTCGGAGTCTGCAGTGAAGCAGCCAAGGGTAATAAAGCTGTGGAGCTGGCAGGGGGTGCTTCAGATGGGGTTCTGCTCAAACACTTACGCCCTTCAGGCTGTTTTCTTGCTTTAAAACTGGTTTTAGTGTGTAGTTTTTGCAATTATTTATGATAAGCAGAGAGCTCTGCACAGGCAACACTCAGGAATATCAAGGTCACATTAGAAGGGTTGTGGATTTTCCCTGGAGAAACATGGAGGATCTTTTGTAGGAATTCTGTTTGTTCAAACAGAAAATGTGTCTAAGAATCATGGAATGGGTTGGGTTGGAAGGGATCTCAAGGATCATCCCATTCCCACCCCTGCCATGGCAGGGACACCTCCCACTGTCCCAGGCTGCTCCAGCCCCAGTGTCCAACCTGGCCTTGGGCACTGCCAGGGATGCAGGGGCAGCCACAGCTGCTCTGGGCAGAGACATTCTCAGATGCCACTGAAGTTATCCAGGATTTTCAGATCCATTCAGGCACTGGGCATCCCTAAATCACCTGGAAAACAGTGATCTGTGTACAGTTGTTCACTAAAATGATCTGGAGCATGTCTGGGCTTAGGAATTTCATAACGAGACCCTCAGTGGTCTATACTGGTGCTACTGGAGCAGCTCAGATTCACACTGGGTGGAGATGTGGCTATGAAGATCCTAAGATTTTTTAAAATTTTTTCCATTTAGGGACAAGGTTCCAAGGAGCTGGTGCTCATCCCCTGCTCTCAGTTCACGACTAAAACCTGGTTCTGCTGCAGCCTTAACTATTTTCCTTCTTTTCTGATCTTTTTCTCTGGGACCCAGATGGAAAAATGCAGCACACGAGGCAGGAGCTTCCTGCTGCAACGTCGTGAATGTTCTATGGAGACGCGCCAGCCTTGCTCCCTGTGGATTCCCAGAGCATTCCCAGAGGGACAGTGAACATTTCACCTGGAAATGCAGCTGGTTTGAGCCTCTCAGGGCCACAAGTGAAGTGTGGCATCCCTAACATCCTTCATGGCAGCAAGGAGCTGAATTCCCGGGGCCCAACTCCTTCCCTGTTTGCCTGGTCCGAAGGTAAATCCTGCCACCAGCACAGGGAACGAATCCAGGAGTGAAAGTTTGGTAGGAAAACAATGGGAGGAACTGAATATTTTCCAAAAACAACGAGTGGGCTTTGAGGAAGGGGTATTGGAGGGTGAAAGTTCCTGTTAATGAGCAGCCCTCCCTGGGAGGATCCAACACCCAGCAGAAATATGCAGGGATAACTGGGAACAAGACTGTTCATGCAGGGAAAACAAAATGATCCTGTCCCAGGCTCTAATGACATCCCATTTGGAGGTGATGCAAAAATTTCCACTGGATAAGGTCTGGATGGGATCTACAGCAAAGGAACATTCCAGGGAATTCAGATCTGAGCAGTGGGATCCTCACGGTGTTCAATAAAGTGGTTGGGAAATGGTTTTATTTTGGGGAAGCACTCCATGGAAAAGATTTCAGCCACAGTGGACTGCTCAGAACCATCATTCCTGCAGACAGAACCCCAAGCACAACTCCCTGCTTCTCCTGAGATGGGGAAACCACAGGATCTCCAAGGTGGGAAAAGACACTCAAGGTCATCCAGTGACCTGGATTAAAAGTGGGATGGGATGATGAGGAAGGTGAGAGGAGACCTAGAGGTGTGAAAGGGGATATAGGGAAGAGTGGTGAGCCAAGGGACTGGAGATCCCAGGGAAAAACACCAGAGGATTGAGGAGCTGCTGCGGGGCACTTGGAAATTATTTGGAAGGAAAAGAGAAACTGAAACACTGGAGAATGGTGGGAATCTGTGACAGCTTCCTATGATTTTATCCTCTAAAAAATACAGGGCACTGGAGGCTTTCTGTGCTTCATTTTTAGAGGAGACTCTGAATTTATTTCTCAGCACAGAATCCAGAATTTTCCCCTGTGCCAGCTGTGGCAACCATTCCATGGATTTCCTTCTGGTGTTGCCCACCCCTTTCTCTGGAATGGGGATCCCAAACTGTTTTACCAAAATTCACTCATTTTGGGATCACCCCACAAATTTTCACCTTGTTGGGGCTCTACCAGCTCCCTACACTGGGAATCCTCTGCCTGAACCCTATGGGATATGGATCAGGTCCTTGAAAGAGGAGAAAAGATGTCCATGCATTTTTGGGAGGGGGGGTGTCTGGTTTTGCTGCTGGTTTTGCATTTCCCCTCGAAGGCTTCAGGTTTCTGCCTGCCCAGAGGGAGAGGCTTGAGCTGAAACCTCATCCAAAACGTGCCTTTTCCAGTTGTGTTAAAGAAAAAAGAATAACATGGGGGAATTTTCTAGATTCCACCCCATCCATAATAAATTTGAAAAGTTAATTTGCTGCAGCTGCTTTCTAACTCCTCCTAAGGCCACAACTCCACATGATTACACAACCACAGTAACTTTTATGGCTCAGTGCAAACACTACCCTGGTTTTGTTGTTCTACAAAAAACAATATTTGGTTTAAATGTTCCCTTGGATTTTTAATCCACTTTGCTTGGGAATCTCACTCGCCACCAGGATTTTTAGAGCCTTCACTTGCTTTTGGGCCTCCTTTTGCCACATCTCTGAGGGATTTGTTGCCCATTGGGGCCAAAGTATGAGCCCGGCAGGAGCAAGGCAGGGATTGTCCCTCTGTGCTCCAGGGCTGTGTCCAGTTGTGGCTCCTGCAGGAGAGCCCTGGAGGGGCTGGAGCGTGTCCAGGGCAGGGCAGGGAGCTGGGAAGGGGCTGGAGAATTCCTGAGGGAGCTGGGAAGGGGCTGGAGAATTCCTGAGGGAGCTGGGAAGGGGCTGAGGCTGGAGAAAAGGAGGCTCAGGGGGACCTTGTGGCTCTGCACAAGTCCCTGACAGGAGGGGACAGCCGGGGGGGCCGGGCTGTGCTCCAGGAACAGGGACAGGAGGAGAGGGAACGGCCTCAGGCTGGGCCAGGGGAGGCTCAGCTTGGGCAGCAGCAGGAATTTGCCCATGGAAAGGGAGCTCAGGCCTTGGCAGGGGCTGCCCAGGGAGCTTTGGAGTGCCCATCCCTGCAGGTGTCCCAGGAAGGGCTGGAGGTGGCCCTGAGTGCTCTGGGCTGGGGACAAGGTGGGCCTGGGGCACAGCTGGCACTGCCTGGGCTGGGAGAGCTTTTCCAGCCTCAGGGATTTTGGGATGTTGGAAAAAATCCAAACTTCCACGTGCTGGGGTGTGAAACACCTCACTCCAGTTGGGGTCCCTCACACAGTCCCAGCCTGGGCCCAAGCTCAGAGCCCCATTCCTGCCCCTGCTGTCCCCTCCCGTGCTGAGCCCAGGCTTGGACACAAACCCGGCAGCCCCTGGCTGTGCTAAGAAAAGTTCTGCCTCTGCACGGAGCCAGCTTTGCCCGAGGACTCTGTCAGCCAAAATCACAAGGATATTTCTATTTAAATCCCATCCAGTGTGTGCACATTGGGAATATTTTTACCCTGGTAGCACACACGCCACTACCAATAAGGGGGGATTGTTGTTATAAGTTGGCTGTTAAAATCCAGCCCGGGCTAAAAATTGTTGCAGAAGGCCTCAGCATAGGAGGTATTTGTTTGTTTGGACAGGTTATTTAAGACAAGGAATGAAAATAATGAGTGGGTGTGGGCTCCTACCTTGCATTTTTCTGTTTAAAAAGGTCTTGCATGGTATTTTCTGGTGATTGGATTCTGACAGAATTGGAGAGGGAATTGAAAACTCAGCAGGTAAATTCTGGGATCCTTTGTGAGGGCAAAAAATCTTCAGGGTGAGAACAACTGCCCAGCAAGTCTGGAGTGTTTCCCCACTGAGAATACAACTGGAATATTCAAGGCCTGTCCACAGAGGTGGAATAAACTGGAGGAGAAATGCTCAGTTTTGCATTTCTCTGGGATTAGAGCCTTTCCATCCTTAACGTGCTGAGCCTCTGGAAGGCCTGAAGAGATGGAATTGTGCTCCTGGATCTTCTTGATCCACAGGTGGAAGTGACTGGCTCAGAAAAGCGAGTGCTGAGCTTTATAAACACCCCTAAATTCACATATAAACAACTGGCCTGACATGCAGCGCTCTCCAGGAGTGCCGCAGAGACACCTGAGACATATGGACCAAAGATGTATAAAAAACCCCACTGGATGTCAAACCCGGGCTCCTAAATCCACGCTGGGCCAAACAAACAAACACCTGAACTGGAGCGCCAGTGGCTTGGCCCCAGGTCCGAGGGCTTTGGCTGACGTGACTCGTCCAAAGCCACACAGGAAATCTGCTGCAATTCCAGGAACAGAGCACAGAGCCCAGGCTTTAACCACAGGCTGCCTCTGTTTTTTTGGCCAGCCCTCCTTCCCACGAGGGAGCTGGAGCTGGGGTCTCGCAGCCAGAGGTGTCCCCTGGGAGTGGAGCTGAGGATGTTCCTTGTTCTTGGAGTTTGGGAGTTGTGTGGAGACCCCGGGGCTCCTCAGGACACCCAGGGTCAGATGCCAGGGCTTGAGGACACCGTACTCAGGAAAAAAGAAGGGAGAAGGGTGGGTTGGGAGAGCTGCTGAAGGCACAGAGAGCTGGGAGAAGAGCTTTAATTTGCTTAATGAGCTGCCTGTGGGGTATGGAGCAGGACAGATTCTCTGCCCACGGGGATCATGGAATCTTTAACTGGGTTGACCTTGAAGCTTATCCGTGGGCAGGATGGATTGTTCCAGCCTGGCCTTGGACACTTCCAGGGATGGGGAGTCCACAACCCCTCACAGCAACCTGGGCCTCACAGAATTCCTTCCCAATATCCCATCTAACCCTGCCTGTTCCAGGTGGGATCCATTCCCCCTCATCCCATTTCTGTCCAAGAGCTTGAATTGGTTTAGACACAATTATTGTGCAGGTGAGGAGGTGCTGAGGAGACAAAAGGCATCGAGGCAGAGATTTTATAAGGAAATGTTGAGCTTCTCCTCAGGGTCTGCGCATTTGCCACGGTGCAGGGCCCACCAGTGAGTTCCAAATGACATCTGATGTAATTCCTGAGTCAAAACGATTACAAAAGGTCTGTGTTGAGTCAGAAGAGCAGAACTAAAAACTCCCTGGACATTGTACTCACACACTTATTGCTAAACCAGCCCGGACAATTACAAAGGACGAAGCAGAAAATGTTTGAATGTTCATTTCCAGATTTCTCCTATCGAGGCAAACCACACATTCCTCTTTGGCAGATGCCAAATGTGAGGATTGAAAGGAAATGTTCCTGGAGTTGTCTGAGTATGAGGAGCACCGGAGTGATTTTCTGAATTGTTTGGGTTGTTCTGTTCTAATCTGAAGAGATTTTCTTCTGTCTTAAAAGGAAATACCTGAACCTCTGGCCTAAAAGCAAACACAGAAGATTTCAGGCTGTGCAGGGGGAAGGGGGTGGGAATTGGGAATTGTCAGTGACAAGTGGGTTCTACTGGAAGTCCCATCCTGGATTCAACAATAGGATTGGTATCTTGATCCTTGCAGTTAAGAAATGTGGATTTCCACATCGGCCCCATCTTGCATGAATTACTGCAGATCTGACAAATCTGAGTTATTGGGCTCCTCCTGGGAGGTTTTTCAAGCCAATTGTAACAACAGCTGATGGGAACCAGCTGCTCCAGCAGAATGAGGAACCAGATCCTTGGCATTTGATGAATTAATAAACCCAGGCACAATACAAATGTCAGCAACAGCCAGCAATCCTCCAGGAGAGAGGGGAGCGAAAGGAAAAGAGCAGGAATCCAACTGCAGCAGCTGTTTGGCCAACAGGTAGGGGGGAGCTATTTCTTCATGGCAAAAGCTTGGAAAGCTTTTCCATGATTCCCCAAAAATGGAGCTCCTCGCATCTAGATAATAACAGAAGTGCAGGGCTTGAATGAATTTCTGGCTGTTCATTTGAGGAAAAGCCAGGGAAGGAGAGAGGGATTGCACATGGATTGTAACCACAGGACAGAGCCTGTGTGACTTGGGAATGTGGCTGCAGGGACAGAAATCCTGTCACAGTCACAGTCACCATTCCAGAGGCAAGAGGAGGGACCTGAGTACAAATAAATATCTGGAAAAAAGGGCCAGAGGGGCTTTGTAACAACTGTAGCCCTGGCCTTGATTGTGTCGGCGTTTTGGATCAAACAGAATTTCCCATGGAGAAGGATCTCTGTACAGGTGATGAGCTGAGGAGCTGAATCCCAGAATCCTGGAATGGTTTGGGTTGGAAGGTTGGAATATTAAAGCTCATCCCATTCCAACCCCCTCCCATGGCAGGGACACCTCCACTGTTCCAGGCTTCTCCAAGCTCCAGTGTCCAACCTGGCCTTGGGCACTGCCAGGGATCCAGGGAATGATCAAGGCCAGGTTGGACACTGGGGCTGGAGCAGCCTGGGACAGTGGGAGGTGTCCCTGCCATGGCAGGGGTGGCACTGGATGGGCCTTGAAGTCCCTCCAACCCAAACCATTCCAGGATTCTGGGATTCTGACTGAGCTGTCGCTATTTAGGAAATTGGTCTGAGAGTTGCTGTGCAATTCCCTGAAAAGGCAGCTCAGTGTTCAGTGGTGGTGGAAAAGGGAAAAATCCAGGGAGAAATGATTAGGGCAGAACTAAACAAAATAAAAACGGATTTTGCCTCTGTTCAAACCCATTGTGTGTAAGCAGAAGAAAAGAGAAGGGAGGGAAGTAAAGCTGATGAGAAATGCAGAAGGGATTAATAGATTGGAAAAGATGTGAATGGGAATATAAATCCATAAAGTGCTGAGGAATGAGGAACAGGATAATAAAACTGGTAATAAAGAAGGAGACGCTTTAATCAAAATATCAGCCAGAGATTTTAACACAGACCAAAGAAAGATCTCCTTAATTCCATGTGTAATTAAGTTGTGAAAGCCTTGATCCCAACATAAGGAAGAGGTCAAAGGTTTCAATCCGTTGGGAGACAGTTTGGACAAATCCAGGTAGGACAGGTTTGTCTGGAGCTGATAAACTCTGGCCACAGCCTGGGAAATCCCAGAGTGCCAGGAATGCAGGAGGGCTGAGCTGTGCCCTGTGTCCCTCCACTCTTCCCATGGATGAAGCCCTGGATGCTCCATTCCGTGAAAAAATCCCCTCTGTTGGAATTCAGCCCCCTGTCAGGAGAGATTTCAAAGGTGGTTTTCCTTCCCCAGCTCTCACAGACCTGTTGGTTCTGATTTAGTTGGTTCTGGTTTAGTTCCCTAAACTGAAGATTGGTACAACTGAAGCAGGAAATTCCTGACAGTTCCAGGAGCTGCAGTTCTTGGAGTCTCCCCACTCCTGGTGGAATTCCAGCCCCGTGCCTCTGTCTGGGAAGGAATGGAATAATGTGGGCACCCCAAAAAGGAGCTGCCAGTCACAACTCCTTGAGCAGGGATTCTTTCCCAAGGTTGTCCTCAGGTTGTGGATTTGGTTTTCCATGTTCTGGAGAAGGTTCCAGGAGAGCTCCTTGAGGCCTTCCAGTGCCTTCAGTGGGCTATAAAAAGGAGAGAGAGGGAATTTTTATCCCTGCAAATAGTGATGGACACAGGGAATGGCTCCCAGTGCCAGAGGCCAGGGCTGGATGGGCTCTTGGGAATCAGGAATTGTTCCCTGGCAGGGTGGGCAGGCCCTGGCACAGGGTGCCCAGAGCAGCTGTGGCTGCCCCTGCATCCCTGGCAGTGCCCAAGGCCAGGCTGGACACTGGGGCTGGAGCAGCCTGGGACAGTGGGAGGGGTCCCTGCCATGGCAGGGGTGGGATGGGATGATCCTTAAGCTCCTTCCAACCCAAACCATCATGGAATTCTACAGTTCCATAGTTTGTCTGATAATATTGGAGAGTTCCTTCAAACAGAGGTTTTTCCAGGGAACACAAAGGTTTTGCACAAATGGCTTTTTTGGGGAAATGTGCTTTAAATTTTTACACTGGATATCATGGAGTTACATCCTTTAAACTTCCCTAGAAAAACATTTCCTCACCGAATGGAGTTGATTTGATCCATTGAGTTGTTGTGATCCATTTGCAGGGTTTTGGTCATGGCATTGTCCAATTCCCAGTGTGGATTTATCCAGGATATCAAACATGAGTTAACCCTGGAGCCTGACCTCAGTTAACAACAAACATTCCACTGAAATATTCACAGAAAGATTTTTTTCAACAGGAAAAAAATCCCAATAAATTCTCAACTGGTCAAAACATGTAAAAAATGCTGCATCAAGGTATTGTTTGAAACCCAAATATTCAGTTTTCATGGAGAAAGTCAATCAAAGATTTTCCAGGGGGAACTCTGCTGAGCTGGTTGGCTGCTTTACCATGGAATAGTCAAATATTCTAGGCCTTGAGCCTTTCTTAAAGTTATTTAAAGAGATTAAAGTCGGATAAGGGAAGCTATTAATTTTTCAATCATATGATCTTATATTTATTCTTGTAATCAAATCCTATTCCTACCCCCTCAGCTCCACGAAATAAATCTGGATTCAGACTCTGCCGCCAGTTCAAAAGAGAAATTAAATTACAATAAGTTTGCTTTATATGGAATTGCTTCATCAGGAGGCAGAGTTCCTCTAATCATATTTAAATATAGGCACTGGAAGCCCAACACTGACCGGGGGTTAAAGGAATATTATGGGTGATTTAATGGAAACCCATTTATAGAGCACAAAAAGAATTTTAAATCACGTCAGGGTACGTTGAGATGATCCCGAATGCAGCAATGAACTTCCACAGCCACTGCTATGTCCTGGAAATGAGATTATTTTAAATTATTGGGCTGGCTGTGGAAGTGCAAAAAATGGTTAGGAAGGAGCGGGAAAATTGTGAATTTTGGCTCCAGGGCAGCTGAGATTTCCACAAGATAAATAGAAAGTGTGTTCATGGCTCCCAGGATTTTCTCTGCCTTTGCTCATCACCAGCACAGCTGGAATTGTGTGGTTGGGAGAAGAGCAGCAGGGAAGGGGCTGGAGCCCCAGCAGGGGCTGAGGTGATGCTGGACAGAGCTAGAGAATAAAGTAATAAATAAATATTTATTATAAATAAAATTTATTTATATTTATAAATAAAATTTATTGAAAGGCCTTTAAGGATACACCTTGGACAGGACAGGGCCTGACCAGGGCTACACCAAAGATGGACACAAAATGGACACAAAATGGACCCAAAATGGTCACAAAATGGACCCCTGGTCACGAGGTCTCACACTTTTCTAAGTTTTGGTCCATTTGCACATTGGGGTTTCATTGTCCAATTCCAGCTGCAGGTTCTGCAGTCCCATCCTTCTTGTTCTCTCCCTTCAGCCCCCCTTGTTTGTGCTTTTGGGCTGAACACTTGTCCCAGCTGTCCTTGGTGTGCAGCAGGAGAAGGATTTGTTTTGTGTCCCTGCTGTGTGCAGAGCTGAGTGAGCCTGAGTGTGAGCTCAGAGCTGCACCCTGGGCAGCAGAGCCTGGAATACATCCCAGGAAGGGCTGGAGGTGACACTGAGTGCTCTGGGCTGGGGACAAGGTGGACCTGGGGCACAGCTGGGACTCCGTGACCCTGGGAATCTTTTCCAGCCTCCGGGATCCCGGGATTCTGTGATTCCCAGTCAGCCAGGCAAACAAACAAGGAGGGATCTTCGTTTGCCCTGCAGATGGACAGGAGGAAATGCAGCTGCACTCAGCCCCCACAGCTGTTGGATCCCAGCCTTTCCCTGCTCCCAGAGCTCCCAGGTCTGGCTGGAGCTGGCTCCCGGCAAGGGAGGGGTTAACCCCACACCTGTGGGCAGCTCCTGAGGTGTTTTTTCCCCTGAACACATAATTAGGCTGTGAGCTCATTTACAGCCCGTAATGAGGTCGTTATGATGCCACCAGTGGATTTTGCCAGAGCTGGCAATCCCTAATCTGCTTCCTCTGCAGCAGCTCCCAAAGGAAGGGAGAAACCCAAACACCCATCCCGGCTAACAATGCCTTCATTTGCACTGCTGGGGCCCCAAATTCCTTTGTTTATTCCCCCTCTTTCTGATGGCTTTTCCATAACAAGGAACACGCAGGAGATCCACAAAGCACAAACCCACTCTGCCTGTTCCATGCCTTTTATTTTCTCTCCGTTTTTCTCGGTGGCTCCTTCAGGTCCTGGAAGGCCTCAGTTAGGTTCCTCCAGTGCTGGGGCACTGGTGATTGGGCTTTTTGTGGCTCCTGAACTGGGATCAAAAGGAAAATTCCAGGTCATGGAAGGGAGGGCAAGGAGGACCCTGTGGGCAAGTGCAGACTGAAAGAGGAAGAGGCAACAAGTCCATCATGGGCTGCTTTTAAAGCAGATTCTTTATGTCCTCTGGATTTACCTGTGGCACATCCTGCCCAGCGAGAGGGAAGAGGAATAACCTCAGAATTCCTGCAGAACCAGCCAAGGTGACTCTTGGAATGGCTTTGACCACTGAACTCACTGGTGGGAGCCCTCTGGAGATGCAGCTTCCAAGAGAAACGGGCACTGCAGGGTGGGGGAGCCAAAATGGGGAAATGTCCCTGCTCCATCCCTGGGGATTGTGGAGAAATGGAGAATCCAGAATGGGGAAATGTCCCTGCTCCATCCCTGGGGACTGTGGGGAAATGGGGAATCCAGAATGGAGAAATGTCCCTACTCCATCCCTGGGGATTGATGGGGAAAGGGAGAATCCAGAATGGGAAGATGTCCCTGTTCCATCCTTGGGGATTGCAGGGAAAGGGGAAAACTAAAATGGGGAAATGTCCCTGCTCCATCCCTGGGGATTGTGGGGAGATGTTCCTGCTCCATCCCTGGGGATTATGAGGAAAGAGGGAATCCAAATGGGGAAATGTCCCTGCTCCATCCCTGGGGATTGATGGGGAAAGGGAGAATCCAAAATGGGGAGATGTCCCTGCTCCATCCCTGGGGATTATGAGGAAAGAGGGAATCCAAATGGGGAGATGTCCCTGCTCCATCCCTGGGGATTGTGGGGAAATGTCCCTGCTCCATCCCTGGGGATTGTGGGGAATCCAAGGTAGGGAATTGTCCCTGCTCCCTCCCTGGGGACTGTGTGGCTCACAGGGCAGATCTCTGGTCACATCCAGCCCAGAGTGGCCCTGGCAGTTGTAGGGTCCCTCCTGCTGGGACCACCTCACCTGCAGAGGGACACGGGGATCTTTGGGGTCTGTCCCTGAAAACAACTGGACTGGGACTCCGAGGAGCCCATGGATGTGCTCCCACCTGGGATGTCTGCCCCCCTTTGGGCTTGGAAGTGCTCCCAGAGCCCCTGACCAGCACTGGAACTCCCCAAATCCCTCTGGAGATGCCTCCTGATCCTTCCTGAGAGCTGGGAATGCTGAACTTGTCACTTACACCAAACACATGAGCCCTAAATCCATCCTTTGCACCCAGACACGAGGGAGATCCACGGCACAGCTTCCATGGAAAAGCAAAACACACCCAGGACCTCAACAAGGCCCTGCTGTGCTGCTCTCTGCCTGACCAAAAGGAAGCAGCACTTTGTGGCTGTCCAGGCTGATGTCCAGGCAGCTGGAAGCGCTCAGGAACACCTGGGAGCTGCCAAGACACCATCTCCAGGTGGGAAAGGGGCCATTCCCAGGGGGAAACGGAGTGACAGATAAATAACCAAAATAACAGATGTGTGGCAGACCTTCAGAGCAGGGAAACGGAGACTCCTGGGGAGGAACTTCAGCTGCAGCAGAGCTGCTCCAAGGGCTCCAGGAGAGCTGGAGAGGGATTTGGGACAAGGCCTGGAGGGACAGGAGCCAGGGAATGGCTCCCAGTGCCAGAGGGCAGGGCTGGATGGGCTCTTGGGAATCAGGAATTGTTCCCTGGCAGGGTGGGCAGGCCCTGGCACACGGTGCCCAGTGCAGCACATTATTACTAAACACTTAAAATATACTTTAAAAAATATCCCATGGATTTATCCTATTGTTTGTAAATAACCAACAGGCAAATTATCCTGTATTTTTGATAGATTTATATCCTGTTTATTCAGCATGACCCGAGTCCATGAAATAACCAAATTATTGTGTTACTGCATCATCTGCAACATTGCTGCTGTTGCATCCCCAGCCTTGGAGCCAGCTCGGTTTGTGGGACACTGGTGGCAGCACAAAGTGGCCTTTGGAAGGATGGAACATCTCTCCTTATCCCACAGATTTGGTCAAGAAAATTCCACATTTAAAAGGAGCCAAAGCTGCTTCTTCAGGAATGGCTGGAATGTCCCCTCCATGCTCCTAATTCTTTTCACATCCCTCAAGGTTATAATTTTTAAAATAATAATAATAATAATAATAATGAAAAAGGGCTCATCTCAAGAGCATAATTGAAATGCCAGTTGTGAACTGTGAATCCTGCCTGGATTCCCATTTTCTGGGTGGGTTTTAGGTTGTGGAATGAAGAGCTTTGTTTGGGAAGTTTCCCCGCACCAGGACCTGGCTGTGGTCCCCTGGTGCAGGAAGCCACCCTTGGCTGAGGCTGCTCAGGAGAGGAGAGACCTCCCAGCCCTGCTGGGCACCCCTTGGTCTCATCCTGCTGCTAAATCCCTCTGGAAAAGAACCTCACCCTCTGCAAGCTGATCCTTCAGAAAACTCCATGGGACTGGCAACCCTGGAAGTGCCAGTTGGGGTTTTGATATAGAAGGAAAGAAAAATGTCTTTTCCCCCCCTCATACCATCATAAATGTTGTCTCCTCCTTGTCCACAGGCATGGAAGGGTTGGGATTGTTTGGATCACAAAATCCAATTAAAGCAGGCAGAGGTGCTGGGCTGAGGGCTGCTGCTCCCGTTTCTGCCAGCACCCACCTCCCTTCCCTGGAAAAGCCAAATCCCATTTCCCCAGGTGGGAGCAGCTCTCTGGAGCTCTCCAGTCGCAGCAGCTCCTCCCTGCTCAGGGCAGCCAACCCTGGAGAGGGGAAAAGTCCTGCAGCACCATTCCAGCATCTCCCTGCTCCCACATCCCACTGCAAGCTGGAGCTGCTTGGAGCTTCCTGTTTGGAACTGGAAGCAAATATTGCCCTTGGTGTGCTCCCAGCACAGCCACCACCAGCTCCAGGAGTGCTGGGCAACTTCTGCTGGATGTTCTTCCTGACATGATCTGGGGGCACAGCCAGATCCAGCAGAAGAGGAGGAAAAAAACCCTGGAATTGCAGCTGTATGGATCCAGGAAATCCTGGTGGGAATTTCACTGGAGACCTCTGGGTCTGAGCAGCTCCAGAGCAGCCTGGGGGAGACCCCAGCACCTGGAGGAGCCACTGGCAGCACACTGGAATTCCAGCAGCATCCCAGGTCTGTGGCCTGGTTATGTGGAGCTCCATGAGGATTTTCCCAGCGCTCTGAGCCCCCTTTCCACCCTGGAAGAATTTGGTGATGGGATTGTCCTGCCCCAGCTGTGGGAAAAAGGGAAAGGGTAGGGAGTAAGAGCAAAGAGTGAAGCAAATCCAGACCTATGGGTTGGATTGGAGAGGATCCCTATGATCACCCAGTGCCACCCCTGCCATGGCAGGGACACCTCCCACTGTCCCAGGCTGCTCCAGCCCCAGTGTCCAGCCTGGCCTTGGGCACTGCCAGGGATGCAGGGGCAGCCACAGCTGCTCTGGGCACCCTGTGCCAGGGCCTGCCCACCCTGCCAGGGAACAATTCCTGATTCCCAAGAGCCCATCCAGCCCTGCCCTCTGGCACTGGGAGCCATTCCCTGGCTCCTGTCCCTGCAGCCCTTGGCAATTGTCTCTCTGCAGCTTTCCTGGGGCTCCTTCAGGCCCTGCAAGGCCACCCTGAGCTCAGCCCAGAGCTTCTCCTGCCCAGGCTGAGCAATGCCAGCTGTGCCAGCCTTTCCTGCCAGCAGAGCTGCTCCAGCCCTGCCCCTGAGCAGAGGGGCAGAGCTCCCTCATGGCCCTGCTGCTGCCCAGGCTTGGTCTCTGGGCTGCTTCTCCTCAAGACCTGCAGTTTATTTTCCTTTTATTTTATTTTGCCGCCTGGCACCAGCTGCAATTCCCTTTTTCCCTCAGTGCACCTGGATTGGGAGTTCCTAAGGAACAGGATTTTTGTTGCTCTTGGCCTGGGAGTGTGAGCAGCTTGCTCCAATATTTCTCTTTTTTATGGATGTCCATGTGAGTTTAATAAAGTTTCTTGTCTGCTCAAGCTCTGCAGTTGTCTCCTCACTTGTAGGGAAGCGGGAAACTGTGCCAGGAGTTTTCCTGTTGAGGTCCAACAAAACACTGACCCATGGAGCCAAAGGAATACCAGGGTCCCCTGTGGCCCTAAAGCACACTGGGAACTTCATTAAAATTGATCTGGAATTCAGCAATTAATCAACACCCACCCAAGACAATGCAGTCAATTAATCAGGCCCAGAATTGCCCCATGCAGATCACAGGCCCAAGGTTTGGATAAAAACCAAGCCCAAGAGAAACACTCAGTTCTTGGTCGATAGGGAAGGATCAGGATGTTTCAGCACATGTAATTAGCAATGAATTACTCATTAGAATTGTCCCACCGAGCAAACACGGAGCACATCCAAGGGCTCTGATTCCTTTTGGGCCCTTATTTAATTCTAAAAGCCTTTTTGGACTGTTTGCAAAAGGCAAAGATCTCACAGGCCCAGGGACTGTGGGGGTCAGTCAATGGGATATCATGGAATGATGGAATTCCTGAGTGGGAATGACCCACAGGGGTCCCTGATCCACCCCTTGTCCCTGCCCAGACCCCCAACAATCCCACCCTGGCATCCCAAAGGCTCCTGGAGCTGTGGCAGCCTCGGGGCCGTGCCCATTCCCTGGGGAGCCTGGGCAGTGCCAGCACCTCTGGGGAAGAGCCTTGCCCTAAAATCCAACCCCAATCCCTGCTGGGCCAGCTGCAGGCGCTCCCTGGTGCTGCATCCCCCTGGGAGTTCTGAGCTCAGGCTCCTCTGCTCCCGCTCCTTGAGGATTTGCCTTTTCCCTGTTGGAATACCCCTGCTTCCTGCACGACCCCCAAACTTCTGGATACAGCTCCAGATGCCAGAGAAGAGAGAGAGAGGATGGCAACGTCCTCCATGGACTGTCCCAGGCTCCCAGGGCAGGGCTGGATGGGCTCTTGGGAATCAGGAATTGTTCCCTGGCAGGGTGGGCAGGCCCTGGCACAGGGTGCCCAGAGCAGCTGTGGCTGCCCCTGCATCCCTGGCAGTGCCCAAGGCCAGGCTGGACACTGGGGCTGGAGCAGCCTGGGACAGTGGGAGGGGTCCCTGCCATGGCAGGGCTGGCACTGGGTGGGCTTTAAGGTCCATCCCAACCCAAACCATTCCATAATTCTTTTCTTCCTTTGAAAGCTGAATCCTCTGGCATTTCTTCCAGTGCTTCCCTGCTCCTGCCTGGAGGTCCAGGGCCTGCCTAGTATTGGATTTTCCAGCCCTGATGGGGTATCTGTGATTCCAATGTCACATTTTCAGGACAGCCACACATTCCAAACCCCACTCCTGTGATACCAGGATGCCTTTAGGATTGAAGATGCCAGGCAAAGCTTCCCAGAACTCCTGCAGGCAGGAATTAAACTCAAGGGGGCTGTAAAACAGACATGGATCAAGTATCTCATCCCTACCAAATACATTAATAATTGGAAAAAGAGGAAGAAGAAAGGAACTTTGCTGGTCCCTCTGGAATGTGAACCCCTATTCCCATATTCAGTGACAGGAACTCTGGGAATCTGTGCTGCGTGCTGCCCAAAATTTGGGTTTTCCACGAAATCTCGCTGCTCTTCAGAAATTTCCTTCCAAAATCCAAATTGTCCTGGAAAGTTTAATCAGGAGCAGCCAGGAGATGCTGCTGCAGGGAGGATGAGCTTGAACTCCAGGGGAACACTGGGATGGGTGGGTGAAATTCTTGCTGAAATGGACTCTGGGCTCCCATATCCCAAAAAATGAAATCAAACCAGTGCCATAACTGGGGATTAGGACATTGGGAATCCTCCTGGGGAAAACCTGCTGTCCTAAGGAGTGCTGCTGGTGCTTAGGGAATTCACCAGCTGGGAAAGGCTTTCCTCCTCCCAAAGGCTGAGCTTTGGATCTGGAATCCCCCTGGGCTGCCCAGGTGAGCCCCAGGTGCCTGTTCAGCCGCAGGCTTGGCACCATGGCCCAGCAATCCCAGGAAAACTGCGGGAAGGGAGCTCAGCCAGCTGGCTCAGGGGCTTTTCTATGTCCCTGCCTTTCAGATGGACACAAAAAAAAAAAGAAAGGAAAAATAAAACCCTTGGCCCCTCCTTTGTGAGGAGAACAGCCTGGGAATATTTATTATTAAAAGGAGTGATGGAGCAGTTTCCATTCTTCCATTGTTCCTGCTTCTTTCTTCTTTTCTCCTTGTAAAAACACCCGAATAAAAGCAATTTATTAAGAACTGGCATCACCTCAAAATAGTTCCCATTAATGTGAATGCTTTTAGTGACACTGTAAAATTTATTTACAGTTTCTCTTTTTGCTCGTTGTTTGGATGGACCATAGGACACCAATAAAAAAAATCAAGGAATTATTTATGCTAAGCAGATGGAACAGATGGAGCACTGGTGATAAGCAGCAGCTGGGCCTGATAAGCTGCCTTTTACTCGGGGTTTTCTTCATGCCCACAGATTTTTGGAGCATTTTTTTTTTCTTCTGTCACTCGGCTCGCTTGGTATTAAAGGGATGTTAAATGTGGAAATCGAAGTCCATGTTACTGAAAGAGTGAAGAATAAGGGATGGGCATCACCCTCAACGTGCTCTCTGAGCATCCTTGCGATTCCTGGTGCCTTTCCCACTTGGAAAGAAAGACTGAAAAATAAAATCCCCAAACCAAGGGGAGTTTGAAGCACAATGTGGAAAACCCCAAGACAGTGAGCAGAGAGTGGAAATCCTGCCTGGATTCACCTCTGGAGATGTCCCTCCAGGGCTGCCAAAGAATGGAATCATGGAATATCCTGAGTGGGACCCACAGGATCGTGGATCCAGCCCCTGTCCCTGCCCAGACCCCCAACAATCCCACCCTGGGCATCCCAAAGGCTCCTGGAGCTGTGGCAGCCTCGGGGCCGTGCCCATTCCCTGGGGAGCCTGGGCAGAGCCAGCACCTCTGGGGAAGAGCCTTGCCCTAAAATCCAACCCCAATCCCTGCTGGGCCAGCTGCAGGCGCTCCCTGGTGCTGTCCCTGTGCAGGCAGCGCAGGACACAGAATTCCCACTTCCAGGTGCTCCGTGCTGGATTCATGATCCCTTCTCCCAGGAAGGAGCCAGGCCAGGCCTGTGGGTGGTCTGAATCATGCCTGCCTCTCCAGCCAGGGACATCAAAGCAGGACACAGCTGGATGCTCCTGCTCCCACCTGCCCGGGGCTCTCCTGCACAATCCCGTCCATTGATGGTGTTTGGGTCTCGGCCTAGAAAGGATCCATTGAAATCTGGGGGGAAGAAGAGGTGAATGGAAAGAGAGGAAACAGAACTGCTGCAATAAATTTGGTCACAAAGTGTCCCGAGCAGAAAGCTGGGCCAGGTGCAGAGCCAGGATTGGGATCAAGTGTTGGGAACAGCTCCAAGGGCTTCAGCTGGGCTGACTGCAGAGGCTTTGGGGGCTGCAGACAAAGAGAGAACTCATTAATCCTGGGACCTTCACCTTCCTGGGGGCACATGAGTCATGGCCTGGAGAAGGTCAAAGCCTTGGATTCTTGGAATGGAAGAGAAGATTGGGATTATTCTGGGCTGAGCCCAAGCGTGGGCAGCAGGAGAGGGATTGGGGCTGTGCCCCTGTGCCCCCTCAGGTGAGAGCCCACCTGCAGAGCTGCCCCAGCCCTGGAATTCCCAGCACAGGGAGGACGTGGAGCTGCTGGAGAGAGCCCAGAGGAGGCTCCAGGATGAGCAGAGGGCTGGAGCAGCTCTGCTGGCAGGAAAGGCTGGCACAGCTGGCATTGCTCAGCCTGGGCAGGAGAAGCTCTGGGCTGAGCTCAGGGTGGCCTTGCAGGGCCTGAAGGAGCCCCAGGAGAGCTGGAGAGAGACAATTGCCAAGGGCTGCAGGGACAGGAGCCAGGGAATGGCTCCCAGTGCCAGAGGGCAGGGCTGGATGGGCTCTTGGCAATCAGGAATTGTTCCCTGGCAGGGTGGGCAGGCCCTGGCACAGGGTGCCCAGAGCAGCTGTGGCTGCCCCTGCATCCCTGGCAGTGCCCAAGGCCAGGCTGGACACTGGGAATGTGGGAGGTGTCCCTGCCCATGGTTGGGAGTGGGATTGGACGGACTTTAAGGCCCCTTCCAACCCAAACCAGTCTGGAGTTCCCTGACATTTCGAGTTCTGTTTCAAAGCACTGGGAGCAACAATCCCAAGAGAGCCCTCAGGGTCCCAGCTGGGCTTTCTGGAGAGCTTCAGCCGTGTCAGAGCAGGAAACCACGAGCTGGTGCCCGGCTTGTGAGGGACAAACCGGTGAGAACAAGAATCCAGGTGTGCTGATATCCCTGAGGTGTGGGATGCACAGGAGGGGTTTGTTGGGAAAACCAGGAATGGAAAAACAGCCCAAACCTGAGAGTTCCCAAATGTTTTTGGATCTCACCTGCTGACAATTCTCAGCTTGTCCTCCCAACAGGAGGTGTCAGGGCAGTTCTTGGGCAGAAAGAGCTGATAAATCTTATTAAGGACAATGAAAGGGTGAAAAAAGGGACCAAATGATTCCAGGGCCACCCCTCAGGAAAGCAAGGAGCATCCAGGACAGCTTCCAGATAATCCATTGGATTTTCACCCACCCCTTCCAGTCCTTTGGTGTGGGGGCACTGGAAGGATTTCACTGGTTTTTGTTAATTCAGTTGCAAGAAAATTCCCTGTGAAGGGAAAAATGTGTCCAGGCGAAATCATTCCAGATATTCCCAGCTTCCTATCTCCTTGGAAAAACTTGCTGAGCCACCCCTTGACTTATAAATAAGTATTTATAATGAATTTATTTGTTTTGAATGATAATATATTAATTGAGATTATAATATAAATTATAAATATATTAATAAGATATATAAACTCCTCCTCCACTTTTCTTCCTTGAATCCTCAGTATTGGGGAGAGTCACTACAGCAACCATTGGAAAGATGACTGGGATATTGTCAGGATATGGCCATGGATGCAGAATTTAATCAAGAGGTTGAATGTTAAATACATGGAGCTCCTCTTATAAAGAGAGCTGGGAAAATGCAGGGAATTCACGTTTTTTTTCCCCAGATCCTGCCATCACCGCCATTTTCCACAAGGGAAGAAAATCTCCTTGGATTCCAGTGGATTTGCCAGGACAGAAACAGAGAGAGGGGATTTCAGGATCTGCCCAGATGTGTTTTGTCCTTAGGACAGGCAGCTCATACTAATGAATTTCACCACTAATTAGCTTTGCTTCAGACACATCCATGGAATCGTGGAATCCCAGAGTTGTTTGGGTTGGGATGGACCTTGGAGCTCATCCCTGCCATGGCAGGGACACCTCCCACTGTCCCAGGCTGCTCCAGCCCCAGTGTCCAGCCTGGCCTTGGGCACTGCCAGGGATGCAGGGGCAGCCACAGCTGCTCTGGGAATTCTGTTCCAGCCCCTCCCCACCCTCCCAGGCAGGAATTCCTTCCCAATCTCCCACCTAACCCAACTTTCTCCCAGTTAAAACCATTCCCTGTGTCCTGTAAATGGCTCTCGAGACTGGAGCTGGTGGTGCTTCTCCTCCTGAAGGTTTTCCTGGGCTCTGAATGATCTCGGGAGCTCTTCCAAGCTGGATCTTCACCTTCTTCCAGTCTGGATCTGATCCCTGCCACAGAAATCAGACTGATATTTGAGATCAGAACCCCTGATTCTAAAATCTTGGTTTTTAAGAGCTGTCTCTTCATCACTTGGAGGCCTGGGCCACTCAGGTGCTTTTCCCTGTCCCATCCTGACTGATGGGGAAATATTATGGAATTTTCTTGCCTGACAACATGTTCCATTTCCATTGGAATAACTTGGACTGTTCAGCTGGAGCCAAAGCTTTTTGCTTTGTTTTTTTAAGTGCCCAACTCTTGGAATTCCCGTAATATAAAAGCTACTTCAATAGATTGAAAACACTGAATAAACACTGCGATAATTCCAATATTACTGGAACACCTGCTATTGGAAAAGCACAGCCCTTGGAACTGGCAGAAATTCCTTCTTCCAGAGGTAGGTGGATGGTTTCCATGCCTGAGTTTTCCAGCAGAATTCCACCCTGTGGGGGGTGACTCATGGTTTAAAAGGCTCCATCCCAAGTCCCTTTGTCCTTCTGGTGCTCAGAGTGACTCACAAATTTATCACCTCCAGCAGTCCAGTGCATCCAATCCTGCAAATTGAGGGATTAGGGAAGTCACCCATAAAATTCCATAGTTCCAGTAATTCTGGAGAGTCCAACAGTGCCAGAGAGCAGAACTGCAGCCACTTTTCCTTTATTTTTCCCCGTTTATCTGCCTTTTTATGCCTTTGATGGACTCTAAAAGGAGGAGAGGCCCAAATTGGTGCCGGTGGCAGCTGAGCATTTTCACACCCCTGGAATTCTCAGGATGGATCTCATTAACCGAGGTCTAAAATAAGCACAGGAATTTCAGCAGGGGGATAAAGATCTCGGCTTACTCCTGTTCCATAACAAAGAGCAGTCCTTGCCTTCCTGGATTTTTAGCAGGATGATTCCCTAGGGATGAACTTTGGGAGAGGTGTCCCTGTGTTTGTCACCCTCTGTGCTATGGCAGAGTGGGAGAGAGGGACAAATTCCTGCTGCTTTGGGGAGCTTTTGTCACTGCTCAGTTATTTCCTGCTTATTTCCAGAACATCCAGCTGGATCCCAATCCCACCCACAGCCTTGGGACTGCAGGATATCAACCAATCCTTCCTTGGGGGTGATGTCCTCAGAGCTTCAGGCTTTTCTGGGCAGGAATTTGCCAGGACAGCCTGACCTTCTTTTATTTCAGCTCTTCCTCTCCTTGGGACAGGTTGGGAAATCGGGATGGGCAGCCTGGAGGCTGGACATGATTCCCATGGGATCACCCCAGCCCGGAGTTATCTCCAGGCTTTGGGAGAGACCTGGTGCTCTCCTAAGGTTGTGAACAATCCTCGTGGCTGGAAGGTTCAGGAGCTGCCCAGGATGTTCTGGCACAAAGTGGGTTATTCCAGGGATTCCCTCTGGCTCCTCCAATCCTGGAATACCAACAGGAGAAGGCCCCGGAACCTCTGGATAATCTCAGACATGCCTGAGGCTGGGCTGGCCAGGATGGATCTGCGCCCACATTAAACAACAATCCTGGTTCTCCTTGGATCTCCTGGATCCCAAAGGTGCCTTCCCTTCCTCTGGGCCCACAGCTCTTGTTGGCACCAGGAGAAACATCCATGAAATGTCTGGAAAACCGGCAGATGAGCCATCAACTCAAATATTCCCTCTCCTATGTAAAAAAACTTCCCTCAGAGGTGACTTCCTGCTCCAGGTTTTCCTTGCCATCCTTTTCCTCCTGCTCTTGTCACCCCATTCCTGCTTCTCCCTCAGTCCTTAGCAGACAACACCTCAGAAATCCCTGGCAGATCCCTGATATCCATGAGGACTGAGCCAAACTTCCCAAAAACACCCGTGGAGCTGTTGGGATGCTCCAGCTTCTCCCTCCAAGTGGCAAAATCCAGCCAGGAGGACTCAGCCGCAGCAGAAAGGGAAGGCCAGGATCCATCAGGAGAGGCTGGAATGGCTTCAAAGTCCCCCTGGGATTTCAGGGGAGCCCAGGATGGGGCAGGGCTGTGCAGGACCCAGCAGGGCTGGGATATCCAGCACATTCCTGGGGGAGCAGGGAGAGCAGCCCGTGCTCCAGGGGGATGGAAACCATGGGAATCCTCCTGGGACAAGGGACGGACACGGGATGCCAGCACAGACGAGGTGCTGGGGGCAGGAAAAGGGTGGGAATGGGAATGGGAATGGGAATGGGAATGGGAATGGGAATGGGAATGGGAATGGGGATGGGAATGGGAATGGGAATGGGAATGGGAATGGGAATGGGAATGGGAATGGGAATGGGAATGGGAATGGGAATGGGGATGGGAATGGGAATGCTCAGCATTCCCAGCAGCTGGACAAGGAATGAATCCTGACCGTGTGAGCACCACGTGGGGCAGGGAGGGGGAATCAGGGAAAAACACGGACTGGAAATATTTAATAGGAATTCCAGAGGGTGAAGGGGAATGGGGAGGGATTTGTCACAGGAGTGAGGAGGGAACAGGACAAGGGGGAATGGTTTAAACTGGAAGAAAGTAGAGTTAGGTGGGATGTTGGGAATCAGGAATTGTTCCCTGGCAGGGTGGGCAGGCCCTGGCACAGGGTGCCCAGAGCAGCTGTGGCTGCCCCTGCATCCCTGGCAGTGCCCAAGGCCAGGTTGGACACTGGGGCTGGAGCAGCCTGGGACACTGGGAGGTGTCCCTGCCATGGCAGGGGTGGCACTGGGTGATTTTAGGTCTCTTCCACTCCTGGTTTTCCCAGCAAACCCCTCCTCTGCATCCCACACCTCAGGGATATCAGCACACCTGGATCCTTGTTCTCACCGGTTTCTCCCTCACAAGCCGGGCACCAGCTCGTGGTTTCCTGCTCTGACACGGCTGAAGCTCTCCAGAAAGCCCAGCTGGGACCCTGAGGCTTCTCTTGGGATCGTTGCTCCCAGTGCTTTGAAACAGGACTCAAATGTAACAATATTGCTAAACATTAAAAGTATTATTTAATCTGATTTTTCTTGCTCTTTCAGGTGTCTCAGGACCATCGTTTGCACCCTTGGGATGAGGAAAAAGTTCCCAGGAGATATTGGAACATAACAATATAAAATTAATAGTAATAAAAGACATCTATATTTATATGTATATGTATATGTATATGTATATGTATATGTATATGTATATGTATATGTATATGTATATGTATATTATTTATATACTTTATATACTTTATATACTTTATATACTTTATATACTTTATATACTTTATATATTCATATATTCATATATGTTATATGTTATATGTAATGTTTAATCTATATCTATATCTATATCTATATCTATATCTATATCTATATCTATATCTATATCTATATCTATATATCTATTTATATATTATATCGTTTATAGTTTATATATTTTATATATTCATATATTCATATTATTCATATATTCATACATTCATATATTTATATATTTGTATATTTATATATGTTATATGTTCTATGTTATATCTCTCTATCTCTATCTCTATCTCTATATCTATATTTGTATTTGTATTTGCATTTATATTATAATATTTAAAAGCCTCCAAGGGTTGGTTCCATTCCTTCATTCCTTAATTCCAGTTTTGCTGTGCTCTGGATGGAGTTTAGGGCCCCTCCCACCCAAGCCAGTCTGGGGTTCTGTGCCCCCCTGGGTGAAGGTTTGGGTTATCAGCTCCCAGAACGGTTTGTGTTGGAAGGGACCTTAAAGATCTCAAGCCTTAAAGGCTTTGAGGTCCTTCCCAACCCCAGCCAGGGATTCCCTGACAAGTTTGGGAGGAGTTTCCCTCTGAGCTGGGTTTGCATTCCCAGCCTGGCACTGCTCTCTCCTCATGGATCACATCCCAAACCTTCCCTTCAGCTTCCCTGGCCCCATGGAGAGGCAGGGAAATAAATCCCCCTGCTCATCCCAAAGTGCCCATGGAGCCGTTGTTCCATGGGTAAATCAATTTATTTTCTGTTTTTCTGCGTCTTTCTCCAACGCTTCCAGGGTTGGGTAATCTGAAATCCTTCTGGGAAAATCCCACTGGGCTGCTCCTGTCCCCTCCTAAATGACCCCTGGTTGTGGTGGGGGCTTTGAGAAAAACAACAACAAAAATGAGGAAACTCAGTGACCCCAGGAATTCCCCTTCCCAAGGCTGGCTCCTGCACCTTGGACTGATGGGATGCAATTCCAGAGGAAAACTCCCAGGAATATCTTGCTGTGTGTTGGGATTTGATTGTCTGGAGCTGAGGTTTGGGAGCTGTGCGTCCTCTCACCCTCTAAATTCAAATAAATCCCGATTATTTGCATCGTTCCCAACACTTTTTATTCGAGAATGAGCAAATATCACAAATTAGGAATTCAGGCTGGGATTGCTTTCCTCCCACTGCCATTGCTGTCCTCAAATTATTGCCACAAATCCAACCAGAGCACAGCAAAACACTGGAATTAAGGAATAAAGGAACTGAAGCTACTCTTGGAGGCTTTTAAATATTATTATTATTATTATTTAAATATATTATTATTACTATTATTATTAATTGTATATTATTATGTTCCAATATCTCCTGGGAACTTTTTCCTCATCCCAAGGGTGCAAAAGATGGTCCTGAGACGCCTGAAAGAGCAAGAAAAATCAGATTAAATAATACTTTAAATGTTTAATAATATTTTTCTCACTAATAAAGTACTTAAAAATAGGGAATTGCAAGGAAATAAAGACCAACCTGGCATGGGCATCCTCAAAGATCAGGAGCAGGGCAGAGCATCCCTTAAAACATGGATTTCAGAAGGAAAAGTTTCTGTATCATCTCTTCCTGGAGGGAAAATGTGGGATCTGATTCCAGCAAAATAACAACAACAACAACAATAATAATAATAATAAAAATTATGATGATGATGATGCTGAAGAAACTGTGTCTGCCTTCCCTCTATGTATTAATAATTTGATTTGCAGCTGTTTCTAAAAATAAAGGAAGTACCCAAACGTGTGAGTGGTTTTTAAAATCATGTGAAAACTTGAAGGTATTAATTTAATCCGTTTTTAGGGTGTGGAATTCCTGTGAAATTATTATTAAATTATTATGAAATATTACGAAATATTACTAAGTAGTTCTCAGCCGGGATGGTTCTTTTTACCAAATTAAGAGGGATAAAAGGATGGAAAACCAGCATTCGATAATGACATGGAAAACAAAATATATTCCCTGTGAGTTTAAAGAGAGAATGTTGGGATGACTGGGAAAATTAGGCTGAAATAAAGGGGATTTTTCCTTAATTTTTCCTTAATTTTTTCCTTAATTTTTCCCTAATTTTTCCTTAATTTTTCCTTAATTTTTTCCTTAATTTTTCCCTAATTTTTCCTTAAATTTTCCTTAATTTTTCCTTAATTTTTCCTTAATTTTTCCTTCATTCTTCAGGACCCTGCAGTGCCTCATCCCCTGGGACAACCAGCAGGAATGGCAGCAAATTCCTGACACTCCAGCAGCTCCTATCAAATCCTCGTATCACCTCCAGTCCAGCTGAAATAGGAACTTTTTTTTTCCTGTATTTATTTGCAGCAAACCCAAACAGTGAGGCTGGAAAACCCCGGAGGCCAAGGGAGATGTTGGATTTGATCCCAAGGGAAACAACTCCATTTTATTTGAAATTAAATCCGGGCTCACCCCGAGCTGTTTGTGACTGGTAATCGCAAAAATGGGAATGTTTCACTTTAGGGCACTCAAAACCTTCCTGGTTTTCCCCCTTTTTTAATTCCTATTTGGGGTTTGTTTGTGTTTTTGGCTGGAGCAATTGGGTGAGTTTGACATGACACCTCGTGAAGGCTGTGGGAAGGAAAATAGAAGGAAAAACAGGGCCTGGGAATGATGCAGGGGTTGGCAAATAACCCTTGGAGTGACAGGGAAGATTGATAGGCAATAGGAAATAACCCAGACTTCCCAGGTTTGGGAATATTTTGAAACATCTCCCAGTTTCCAGCACATAATCATTCCCAAAATCTCGTCCCTGACTGGGTGAACAGGATCCTAAATCACCTCCTTCCCTTAGTGATGGGATAAATTCACTTTCCTTCTCCCAGAGCCCAGAATCAGGGGATGAAAGGGATGAACTCGTCATTAAATTTGGGTTTTTTTGCTGGAAAAAAAGTGGGGAGGAGTGGAAAGCCAGTGTGTGTGTGTGTAATAGATAAATTACAATAAAATGACAATAAAACCGTATAAAATATTATAAATATGCTATAAAATAGATGATAAAAGTTCTATAAATTATATAAAAATAAACCATGAGGAAAATGGAGCGAGAAGAGGCCCCACAAAAATCAGGGGGTGACAGAAAAGATGAGGGGACAAGAGGCAGAAGTTGTCACCTGAAAACAACGTCCCTGCCCTGGGTAGTCCACACACGTCTGCCAGCAGGGAAGGATTTTCTCCCTCACACCTCAGCCTTGCTTCAGCAGGAATTTTTAATTCCCCTCTCCCTGGAGAATTCCATGTTCCAGTGGTGGGAGGTGGCTCTTCCCAGAAAATCAGTTTGGGATTTGCAGGAGTCGTCCCCTCACAGTCGGACTCCATTTTGTGAAGTGTCACTCCAGTAAAACCTGGAGCTCTCACTGGAGCCAAATCACTTTTCCACGTTGTTTTAAGGAAATTCTGAATGAAAACATTTGAAGAATCCCAGGGTTTTTTGGATTTTGGGGTCGCTGAGCCTAAACAAGGATCAGGGGTGTCAGGAGCAGAGCAGGGCCCTGGGGAGGCAGGAGGCTGTGGTGCCTCAGAACTTGGGCACTGCAGGAATTCCGTGCACAAACTGCTCCTTTTCACCTCGGGGAATTCCCTGTCACACCCACACACTGCCCTGTGGGATCAGGGATTTCAGGAATCCTCAGGGATTGCTCCTAAATTCTCCAGAAACCTCTGGATCCCCCAAATGGGAATCACCCCAGAAGTTGATTTCTGATTCCCACACCCCAGCCCTGTCCCAGCCTTGGCTGAAGCTGCTGCACCCTCATTTCCCATGGGAAGGACGTGCAGAACTTCCATGGAAAATGATCCTTCCTCCCTTTGGAAGTGCCCTTGAGACAAGGGGTTAGAAATGAGAGGGTGATTGAGTAAGAACAGCTCACCCTGGCTCTGGCTGCAGCTCTGGGATGGATGGATGGATGGATGGATGGATGGATGGATGGATGGATGGATGGATGGATGGATGGATGGATGGATGGAGGGATGGATGGATGGATGGATGGAGGGATGGATGGAGGGATGGATGGATGGATGGATGGATGGATGGATGGATGGATGGAGGGATGGATGGAGGGATGGATGGATGGATGATGGATGGATGGATGGATGGATGGATGGATGGATGGATGGATGGAGGGATGGATGGAGGGATGGATGGATGGATGGATGGATGGAGGGATGGATGGATGGATGGATGGATGGAGGGATGGAGGGAGGGAGGGATGGATGGATGGATGGATGGAGGGATGGATGGAGGGATGGATGGATGGATGGATGGATGGATGGATGGATGGATGGATGGATGGATGGATGGATGGAGGGATGGATGGATGGATGAAGGGATGGATGGATGGATGGATGGAGGGATGGATGGATGGAGGGATGGATGGATGGATGGATGGATGGATGGAGGGATGGATGGATGGATGGATGGATGGATGGATGGATGGATGGAGGGATGGATGGATGGATGGATGGATGGATGGATGGATGGATGGATGGAGGGATGGATGGATGGATGAAGGGATGGATGGATGGAGGGATGGATGGATGGATGGATGGATGGATGGATGGAGGGATGGATGGATGGATGGATGGATGGATGGATGGATGGATGGATGGATGGATGGAGGGATGGATGGATGGAGGGATGGATGGATGGATGGATGGATGGATGGATGGATGGATGGATGGATGGAGGGATGGATGGATGGATGGATGGAGGGATGGATGGATGGAAGATTCCCACTGTAAATCCCAGCTCTGTGAATCCCCACACTAAATCCCAGCTCTGTAAATCTCAACTGTGTGAATCCCAGTTCTGTAAATCTCCACACTAGATCCCAGCTCTGCAAATCCCAGCTCTGTAAATCCCAGCTCTGTAAATCCCAGCTCTGTAAATCCCAGCTCTGTGAATCCCAGCTCTGTGAATCCCAGCTCTGTAAATCCCAGCTCTGTAAATCCCAGCTCTGTAAATCCCAGCTCTGTAAATCCCAGCTCTGCAAATCCCAGCTCTGTAAATACCAACTCTGTAAATCCCAAGTCTGTGAATCCCAACTCTGTGAATCCCAGCCCTATAAATCCTCACACTGCAAATCCCAACTCTCCAACCTCTCTCCTTTGAAGAGGAGCCCCAGGGAGGAAGACCTTGGAGAACATTTGGGAAAACCGGCAGGGATGGATCCTCTTGGTGCAAGGAGGAGGGGCTGTGAGTGAGGACAGAATTGGGATTTGGAGGGAGGGATTCTGTGGATGTCCCTGCCCATGGAAGGAGGTGGGAATGGATGATCCGTGAGCCCAAATAATTCTGTGATCCTGGAAAAAACTGCCCCAACCTCATCATCCCTGGGAGCCTCCAAAGAAAATTGTGCAAGGAAAACCCTGAAATAATCAGGGTTCATCCTGCTGATCCCACATGGAATAAAACACAAGAGCAAACTGTTTTCTGCTGGATTTTCTTTCCTTGAAATCCAGGGTGGAAAGCAGCAGGTAACATTTTCCTCTGGTGGCTGGACACAACTCAGGGAAAGAGAATTCCTTGGTGTTTCTAAGGAATTCGAAACGCTGCCTTCTGGGGAAGAGGGAGCAAGGAATTCCAGAAGAGGAAGGAGCTCCATGGAAACTGATATCAAATCTCTGCCTTCAGTTATCACACGAGGAAATCATGGAGAGACCAAGCCTAGGGAAAGAAATAATCCATTTAGAGGAAAAAAGGGAATCAGGTGGAAGCAGAAGCAGGAGCTGAGGGGGAAAATGGAGCAAAATACAAACAGGGAAAGGAGTGCAAGAGGAAAAGGAAGGGACATGGATGAACCATGAACAGATGTGAGGAATGAACTGCTGGACAATGCCCAGAAACATTGGAGAACTGGGAAAAGAGGCAGAAAAAGGAAGGGAAAGAAGCCAAAAATCACAGGAGTGCTGGTTTTATCTCCTCAGGATTTGTTTGTATCTGTTCTATGAACCTGACTCTGCTCGCCAGAACCTCTCAGGAATTTTGTGGGAAGCTCCTGTGAACAAATCCCATCTCCAGGAGGTTCTCCTGTCGTTAATCCCACTCCAGCACCTCCTGTAGTGGTGTCCCCACTCTGTCAGGGCTGGTCCATGGAGATTTTAATTCTCCCTCTGCTGTGGGAGGGCTCGGGGGGAAATCCAAACCAGCTCCAGTCCTCCCTAACAGTGAAATGTGGGCAGCAGGCACAGAACCAGCTCTTCCCTGGGTCCAGGTTTGTGTCCTGAATTCCTTTTCCTCTTTAGCAGCACAAGGAACATCTCCTGGGACTCTGCAGCTGCAGAAACATCTTGACACACAAAGGAACTCTTTTATTTTCTCTTTGAACTCTGTCCCATCCGTGTCCTTGTGAAGTAATTCCTCATCCCAGTTACTCCAGAGGGCGGAAAATCTTTGTTCCTTTTGAGGATTTTCCTCAGGCTAGGAGATATTTTATCCTCTGCAGTTAAAATCCACCCAAACACACGTCCACACCATAATTTGGGATTTAATCATCGTTGGAATCGTGGAATCACTGAATGGGAGGGATGTTAGGGATCATCCCAGGGACACCTCCCACTGTCCCAGGCTGCTCCAGCCCCAGTGTCCAACCTGGCCTTGGCACTGCCAGGGATCCAGGGGCAGTCACAGCTGCTCTGGGAATCCTGTTACTTCTCCTAAACCCCACTTTAAACAAATCCTCCTTTGCTTTCCACCAATTTTTAGGCCTTTCCTTCCATGAGACTCCCTCAGAGGTGGTGCAACACTTGACAAATTAATAATCAATCTTTTCGAGTGCTCTCAGCTCCAGGTGCTGGGGTTATTTCCTTTTTTGCCAGAAGTGTTTATGGGATAAAACTTGTGGGATTAAAAAAGTGCAGCCTGAAAACCTGGGCAAAAATAAAATCCCAGAAATGCCCGACCTTGGATGTCCAGGGAGTCCCTGTGTGACTCTCGTTCTCCCCTGGCAGAGGGGCTGTCCTGGAGCTCTGTGACACAGATCAGTGAGGAGCAGGATCCGTGTGTGTCCAAGTGCGCCTGGAACGCTTCAGAGCCTTCCTGGGATTCATTAGTGCAGGTGGTTAACGAGTTTTTGTTTGCACTGCCCATGCAGGACACAATTCCAGCTCTGCTTGGAAGGGAGGGGAGAAACTGAGTCCATCATTTTGAGGAAAAAATGAAGGGTCCTGGTTTGTTTTTCCTCCAAGCACTTAAGAAACCCCTTCCTCCTCTTCCAAGGACTTTCCTGAGACTCTGGAAGAGATTATGCAAACCAGATTTTCATGGGTTCATGGACAGCTTTGGGGGTGGGAAGGGATTTTAGGGATCATCCCATGGGCAGGGACACCTCCCACTGTCCCAGGCTGCTCCAGCCCCAGTGTCCAGCCTGGCCTTGGGCACTGCCAGGGATGCAGGGGCAGCCACAGCTGCTCTGGGCACCCTGTGCCAGGGCCTGCCCACCCTGCCAGGGAACAATTCCTGATTCCCAATGAGCCCATCCAGCCCTGCCCTCTGGCACTGGGAGCCATTCCCTGGCTCCTGTCCCTCTGTCCCTTGTCCCCAGTCCCTCTGCAGCTCTCCTGGAGCCCCTTCAGGCCCTGCAGGGGCTCTGAGCTCTCCCTGGAGCTTCTCCAGGAAGAAAATCCCGGATCCACTCCAGGGCTCAGCTCCTGTTTCCATCCCGGAGAACTCCTGAAACCCCGGAGCTGCACAGCAGAAATGGAGAAAATCATCTTGGCCCAAAGCCCTTATTGCCTAATTACCTGTTAATTACCTTTCATCCACGAGGAACATCCCACTTCCACCACTTTCATGGGGTTTAACTGTGGATGTTTTATAATTTGGAAGGCCCCATTAAAAAGTAAAATAAAAACGAGCTGATTTTTCAGGGGATTGTCCCATGGTTTGGAGAGGTTGAGTGTCCTGCTGAGCTGCTGTTTAGGAGAATTATTTGCTGTCTCCAGTGCCAAATAAAGCTGTTAGTTCTTATCTCTGATGAGGATTAATTAAAATAAATCAATTTTAAAAATCCCATTTTTCATCCTGCTCTTCCCCCACAACCAAAAATGATTTAAAATGTAATTATTTTTATGCAAAGTATTGCTGTAAGATATAGACTATAAATAATAATACCCCAAAAAATCAATTTTGCAAAGACTTTTCCATTTTCTAAACTTTCCCATTTTGCTGATTTCTTGGAATACACTTTATTTTTCCCTTGGGGGAGGAATTTCAGGATATATTTTAAATTTCCAATTTAAAATTTAAATTTCTAATTTAAAATCCTAATTTATAAAATTTATGACATTTATTTTGGCATGATATTTATAAAATGTCATCCTAATTTATAAAATATCATCCTAATTTATAAAATACCATTTAATTTTCTTAAATCATACAGATATCAATGATATCAATGACAAACCACTGGGTTAATTACATAAATGGCTGCATAAATTAATTTTTAATGAAATTTTTTATCTAATTTTTTTTAAGGAAACCACACTTATTCTCACTGCAATCTTTTGAAACAAACTTGACAGAATTTTCCAAGATATTCAGTTCCCCCCTTATAATTAATGTAAATTACTCCAAGGGATTATCAAGCACCAGAGAAACCACTCCCCAAAAAAAGATGGATCAGGGAAAACAATTCCTTCTCTGATTTGGAGGATAAAAAAAACTTCTTTGTGTCTCTACCTAATTCTATGGGACTTTTGTTTGTTGGGTTTTTTTAGGGTTTTTGGGGGGTTTGTGTGGGTTTTTTGGGGGTTTTTTTTGTTTGTTTTTTGGGTTTTGTTTGTTTGTTTGTTTGGGTTTTTTTGTTTTTGAGTTTTTTTGGGAGGTCCCCCTTTTCTTTTCTTTTCTTTTCTTTTCTTTTCTTTTCTTTTCTTTTCTTTTCTTTTCTTTTCTTTTCTTTTCTTTTCTTTCTTTTCTTTTCTTTTCTTTTCTTTCTTTCTTTTCTTTTCTTTTCTTTTCTTTTCTTTTCTTTTCTTTTCTTTTTTCTTTTCTTTTCTTTCTTTTCTTTCTTTTCTTCTTTCTTTCCCTTTCTTTCCTTTCCTTTTCCTTTCCTTTCCTTTCCTTTCCTTTCCTTTCCTTTCCTTTCCTTTCCTTTCCTTTCCTTTCCTTTCCTTTCCTTTCCTTCCTTTCCTTTCCTTTTCCTTTCCTTTCCTTTCCTTTCCTTTCCTTTCCTTTCCTTTCCTTTCCTTTCCTTTCCTTTTCCTTTCCTTCCTTTTCCTCTTCCTTTCCTTCTTCCTTTCCTTTTCCTTTCCTTTCCTTTCCTTTCCATTCCTTTCCTTTCCTTTCCTTTCCTTTTCCTTTCCTTTCCTTTCCTTTCCTTTCCTTTCTTTCCTTTCCTTCCTTTCCTTTCCTTTTCCTTTCCCTTTCCTTTCCTTTCCTTTCCTCTTTCCTTTTCCTTTCCTTTCCTTTCCTTTCCTTTCCTTTTCCTTTCTTCCTTTCCTTTCCTTTCCTTTCCTTTCCTTTCCTTTCCTTTCCTTGTTTTTGTTTTTTTGGACAGAGCAGAATATTCCGAAATTTCTCTGTGCTTGAGAAGCTCATTTTGGACTCCAACACATCAACGTTTTCCATAATTTCTGTTGGAGTGGGAAAGAAATTCAGTTATTCCCAGGGAGCTGGGAAAATTCTGGGATGGCACAAGCGATTCCTTGGATTTTCTCCCTCCTGCTCCTTTTCTTGGGATTGCTGAGGCCCCCCTGGGCAGGGCAGAGTGTCCAGCTTGGATTAGGGCGTGGAATGCTTGCGGAAAAAATAGAAATGAAATGAAATGAAATGTATAAATGAAATGAAATGAAATGAAATGAAATGAAATGTAAAATAAAATAAAATAAAATAACCAAAATAAATATAAAATAAAATAAAATGAAATGAAATAAAAATAAAATAAAATACAAAAAATAAATAAAAAATAAAAAATAAAATAAAATGAAATAAAAAAGAAAACAAAATAAAATATAAAAATTAAAATACAATACAATACAATAAAATAAAATAAAATAAAATAAAATAAAATAAAATAAAAGTAAAATAAAATAAAATAAAATATTATAATAAAAAACAAATAGACCAGGCCTAATTGCAATCTCCTCCGAGCTAAAAAGTTCTGAATTAAACCAGGACAGAGTTGAAGCACCTGGAACTGAGGCTGTGCTTATCCCAGCGATGGAAATCTCCTCCAGGAATGTTTGGGAATCTCCTCCAGGGATGTTTGGGAATCTCCTCCAGGGATGTTTGGAAGTCTCCTCAAGATGTCTGGGAACATCCCAATGGTGGTGTGAAATCTCCTCAAGGGATATTTGGGAATCTCCTCAAGATAAGTTGGGAATCTCCTCAAGTGGTGGTTGGGAATCTCCTCAAGGGGTGTTTGGGAATTTCCTCAAGGGATGTTTGGGAATCTCCTCAAGGGATATTTGGGAATTTCCTTAAAGGTTGATTGGGAATCTCTGCAGGGCTGGTTGGGAATCTCCTCAAGGGATGTTTGGGAATCTCCTCAAGGGATATTTGGGAATTTCCTTAAAGGTTGATTGGGAATCTCCTGCAGGGCTGGTTGGGAATCTCCTCAAGGGGTATTTGGGAATTTCCTCAAGGGATATTTGGGAATCTCCTCAAGGGGTATTTGGGAATCTCCTCAAGGGCTGATTGGGAATCTTCTCAAGGGATATTTGGGAATCTCCTCAAGGGATATTTGGGAATTTCCTTAAGGCTGATTTGGAATCTCCTCAAGGGGTATTTGGGAATTTCCTCAAGGGGTATTTGGGAATCTCCTCAAGGGATATTTGGGAATTTCCTCAAGGGATATTTGGGGAATCTCCTCAAGGGGTAATTGGGAATCTCCTGCAGGCTGGTCGGGAATCTCCTCAAGGAATGTTTATCCCAGTGGGAGTTCCTAAGTGTGGGAAGCTCTTCAGCACAGGTGAACAGAGAGAAAAGCTTGGATGAGCCCAGGAGAGGTTTGGCAGCTTTGGAACAACAAATCCAACTCTGAATATTCCCTCAGCACCACCTGCAGCTCCTCTGAGTTATTCCAGTGGCCACTTGGGATTTCTGGGAATGATGAACTCTTGGAACAAGAGGCTCCTTGTTGTGTTTGATGAGGGGTCTGCCTAAATATTGGGATGTTGTTGCTGACTGGGAGAGGGGAAACAGCACAGAATTCCGGACTGGGATTGGGAGAGCCTTTCCTTCATCCCCTTCATTCCCTTCATTCCCTTCATTCCCTTCATTCCCTTCATTCCTGTAATTCCCTCCATTCCCTTCATTCCCTTCATTCCCTTCATTCCCTTCATTCCCTCCATTCCCTCCATTCCCTCCATTCCTGTAATTCCCTCCATTCCCTTCATTCCCTTCATTCCCTCCATTCCCTTCATTCCCTTCATTCCCTTCATTCCTCCATTCCCTTCATTCCCTCCATTCCCTTCATTCCCTTCATTCCCTTCATTCCCTTCATTCCCTCCATTCCCTCCATTCCCTTCAATCCCAAGGATAATGTTGCTGGTTTAGCTCCCAGGCCTGTTTTCCTTGGATTTCAGGAGCTGAGGATGCTCAGCAGCAGTTTTATGAAATGAAGTTAACAGCGATTTTTTAATTATTATTTTTATTTTTTAATTTTTTTTAGTGTTTGTTGCAATTTTCCCCCTTGGACAAATGCACCAAAGGATTGTTTCCCAGTGGGACAAGGTAATTCCATGCAGGAAATGTGTTTCCAGAGGAAAAGCTGAGTCCAATAATTTTAGACAAGACATCTGGAGTGACAAAATGACAACATTTGAGATAAAAATAATGATTTTTGTCCACAAACCATGTTCATTTGTACATAAAAATATTGGATCTTGTAGGAATTTTGTCAAGCACAAAATCAGGCTAGAAAAAAAGACTGAAAGAATTCCAGAGTCTTTTATTTCATTTAAAGGCTCCCAATTAGCCATTTACCCAACAAAAAGTATCCTTACCAGGCTCTCATCCCTTCCATCCCAGTTTTTAACCATGATGCTGCTTCCCTGGGCCACTCCAAGAAAAAAAAAATAAAAATAGGAGTGAAATAAATTTTTTGTGTGTGTTCTTCTCTCTTTTTTTCCTTTTTGTATTTTTTCTGGTATTAAACCCCCCAGGTTGCCTCGAGCAGCCAAGGCCAGGCGTTTGGCAGGTCAGTCCTAGCTGAGGGCACACGGCTCCTTATTCCCAGTGGGAATTCAGCCAGAAAGTCCAGCCAGAAAATCCAGATTCCCCTAAATAACAACAGCCAAACATTTGCTAAAAAAATCATGAGGGTTTTTTTTGTGGGTTTTTTTTGGTTTTTTTTTTTTTTTGGGGTTTTTTTGGGTTTGTTTTTTTTTTTTTTTTTCTGTTCTGTTGTTTATTTTGGTTTGTGTTGGCTTTGCGTGGCTTTCTACCCATTTATATTTCCCTTTTTATTTTTTAAGGGAAAAAATAAAAAAACCAAGGGAAAAAACCCACACCAGTCTGGGATCGATGGAGCAAATTTAAGTTGCAATTATCCTAACGACGTCCTTGTGATTTTTTTGGGGAAAATGTTTGGTTTTTCCTACCACCCTCCTTGGATTTTGCCATGGATTACAAGGAAGAATTGAAATAAATTTTGTGGATTATAAAACATCTTCTGGGGACATTTTTTTTTTTCTTTGAGGGGAGCCAAACCACTCTTAGAAGGTCCAGAGGAGGCCACAAAATTGGGGATCCCACTGGGAAGTTGAAGGTTGGAGTCACCTCTAATGAAGAAAAAATGGGAGAGTTTGGGTTGGGAAAGAAAAGGCTCCGGGAGACCTTCTGCACTTCCAGTATGGGAAGGATGTTCCTAAAAAAGGATGGACACAGACATTTTCCCA